>NW_027112919.1:384078-397695 GCF_000696795.3 Halyomorpha halys | reverse complement strand
AGAGAGAGAGAGGGGGGGGAGAGAGAGAGAGAGATGCTTTATTCATCTATGCTGCCCAAATACCTCAGGTTGCTACATCACACAGCATACTTATCAATCCTTAATCGGACATATATAAATTACATATAATTTTACATGGTATAATAAAATAATAAAAAACAGTTTTTTTTTTCTCCGTACAGTTTCCTTTTATAATCAATTTCAGTTTATACTCCAAATAAAAATATTTCAATTCATTCCTTTTTTCTTTCCCTTTTCTGTTCCTTCAATTTTACCATTTCACAATTTTTAATTCACCTGATCAACAAATTCACTCTCTTGACTTCACCCTTCTAGATCCTTTCCAGTGACCCGCTAAACAAATTCACTATTAGACGGAAATGTGAGATCGGCCATTAATAATAGTCACAGCAGTAGATCAAAACACACAAATCGACAGGTCTACAATCAAATATAAACTTTAATTTATTTTCATCTCAATACATTTTGATATCGATTTGGAAACTTGTTCTTAAAATGCGGGTACTTACTCCTAGTATTCTTTATTGCTTGTAAATCGCCCTTCTTCATGTAATTCCTCCTAGGACAAGGGCAAAAAATGTGATAAAGAGGTTGTAAGGAGGGCACTCGAGTTACTCGAAGTCAAGTTCGTGGTGTTAGATCTATTTAGTTTTGTGGAAAAGGCATCTCTAATGGGCTATCTACACATTTTTTCCGATTTTCAATAGTCTAGTGAATTTTGAGTTGATCATTCGGAGTTGATCTTTGACTGGTGCCAAATTAATTGTCTCAGAGAAAATCCGCTGACAGTCTAGTTCTGGAATTGTGGGTTTGTACATTTGTGCCCGTTGTGGAGGAAATAAAAGTGCTGGTGGGGAATAATCTCGGTATGCGCGTCCGTAGAGGAGGGAGACCGAAATAGAGAGTTCCAGATCCGTTGACTTTGATATTTTTTCGCTTCAACTTTTAGAGAGATTTCCGTAATATTGAGGTGTCTGTTAAGAGAATTTTATGTTTATTTTTTTATTGTTTATATGTTATATGACTGTTTATATGTTTATTTTTTTTTTTTGTCTTTTATATGTGACATCACGCACAGAAGTAAGAAACTGTACTACTAACTCCTATGACCCGAGTTAGAATCCGGCTGATAGTTTTTTATTCTGTTACTATGGCCATGAGTTAACCCTGTAGGTTCTGGAGCTCTCTGGGGAACTACTCAGCCTCATAAAGCGGGTACGCTTAGTTAGGTTAAAATTTGGCGGTTGAGCGTGATCTTGAAAAAATCACTTCCTTGTATAACCGTACTTCCTTACAAAGTACTGAACCCTTAACCCTTCGTAGGTAGTAGCGATTCACATTATTATTATTGTTTGTCTTTTGTATATAAATAATTAAAAATGGAGTAGAGAGTAAATGCAAAACGGATGAAATAAGAAACACGGCAATGTTATTCAAATATATCGGGTTGATAAAATAAACAGAATACTACTTAATTTATGGTCGGGTACATTAACACAAACATATATAAACAAAGATAAAAAAAAATTCTTTTTAAAATAATAATTAACTATAAACTAAATACAGTATATATAGGAAGAGGGTCAGGGTTGCGTTCAAAGGAGAAACAAAAATAGTTTACAACTATTTATTTTCCGACGTTTCGCCCCACTTTGTAGGGCTTCATCAGGGCTGTTCAAAGAGAACGGGTGAACAGTCGACTGTTCGGCTGTTTGTTCTGAACAGCCCTGATGAAGCCCTACAAAGTGGGCCGAAACGTCGGAAAATAAATAGTTGTAAACTGTTTTGTTTCTCCTTTGACCGCAACCCTGACCATCTTCCTATATATCAATATTTATGGTCAACTATATATACATAAATATATTATATTTCAAATTTTTTTTTTCCTTCTTCTTACTGAAAGTTATATTATTCATTTTTTCTTTATTTTTTCTCAACCCTATCTATGCTATTCTGTCTATTCCACTCTCTTATCCCTCTCTTCTGCAGTTATTTTCTCAATCCGTTACACAAATCCAACGCAAATTAATGAAAGTTATCAATAAATAGAAATATATAAATAAATAAAAAATAGAATAGTCACAGCAGTAGAACATTTAAATAAATAAGTTTAAAAAATGATTGCATGAGTTAAAACAAATAAATTAATAGATTACAAAGTTAAACAAAAATAATAATAATACATTATTTACTTAAGTAATAAAACTGTAACCGCTTGATCCAATATTATAGAATCAACATCATCAATCACAGTTCCCCTCCAAGGTGCAAGGTGCAAGGTGCAACATAACCGTTGGCGCGGTGTTTAGCATACATACCCTTCACTCCCCTGTCTATAATATATTATTTATTCACCATACATAAAACATGCCATTTTTTTTTATTAGTATTTTTTACCTATAGGTAGCTTAATGAAGGTGTTGTTGCCACCGGTTCTTACACAACTCTTCTTCTATGTGTAAGGGGCGTTCCTTTTTGTACGTAGTGTCGGGATTGTTTTTGTAAGCCTCCTCTAGTTTTTGTCTTCTATTCTTCTTTCAGCCCTCGTTTAATTCTTCGACTGAGGACCTTGCTACCTGAGCAAGGTGTGAATCATACGATACCCACATACCCTAACGCAACTGCCAGCTGCGGTAATTACTTCAGAGGGATATCACCCTTTTTTCACTTTTCGATGCCTAATAAAAAAAAAATATATATGAAAAAACTGTTTGGAAAGGATTCTAAAGTAAAAAAATAATAAAACAAAATTAATTTTATTGTAGGAAGATAGTCCGGGTGGCGGTCAATAAATCAAAGTAGTAATAGGAAACTATTTATTGATAACTGGTGCTATTTTTCAATGGCAAGGCAGGTCCGGAATATATCTTTATAAGACGATAGTGCGCCTAGTCTTGCTGTATGGTTGTGAGACTTGGACCACCTCCCACCTTGTGAACAAGTACTCCTAGTCTTTAATAGATGAATCCTCAGACGTATATATGGTGGTGTTCTCATCGGAGGAGAGTGGAAAAGGAGGAAAATCCAGGAGCTGTACACTATGTTCAAGGAGTTTGATATAGTGATGAAATCGCAAGATTGAGATGGGTAGGACACGTCGTTAGGATCAACCAAGATAATTGATGATGATGATAAATGATGATACCACTCCACGGAACCAGGAGAAGAGGAAGACAAGAGCTGCGATGGGCTGATGGTGTTGCAGCTGATGATGTATCAAATAAGCTGGAATTGGATGGCGGCTGCAAGGGACCAAGACAATTGGTGGAATCTGCTAGAGGAGGCCAGGATTCGACACGCTAGTAGTAGTAGTATTTATTGATAACCAACGTTTTGCCCCACTTTTCAGGGCTTCTTCAGGGCTAAATGAAAAACATTCTAAGAATTGACAAAATATTTAAAATAAATGTACAGATAACAAAAAAAAAAATTAAATAGTAGTAATAATTTAAGTAAGAATACATATAGGAGGACTAGAAACTAGATACTAATACTACTAATAGATATACAGGTGTGATGGAATTCTAAATACATAACTACAGTAATAAATTGTAGTGAAATATTTTAGAACCATTTAAAAATATGGTAAAGAGGTTGGTGTAAAAAAATAAAATAAATAGTGTAAGGTTAAGGTATACCTATTTTACCTATCTATATATTATAAAAAATTTTACCCTTTTTGAGGGTTAGCGAAGAAGAGGAGAAATTTTATTCAGAATGCCCGACTTAGCAGTTCTCTTTGTTTCTATCTGACAGGTACTGCTATCTATGTTTATTTATTATTTTTTTAATGTTTCCTCATATTGTTTTTTATTACAATTATTTGATTTATTGATTAATTTTATTGTATTATATTATTTTTTATTAACTGTTGCTAGAAAGCAATAATTGATGAATTCACGAAGTTAATTCAATTTTATATTAACTCCTTACTTTTTAGATCAGTAACTATACTTAGTCAATAAACCTAGTATTTGATTAATACAATACAAAAAAAAAATTAAATTTAAGTAACAATAAAATACCCATAATATTTACATTCTGCAGGGAAACTCCGAGCCAAGCCTTACCACTCCCCTCTGTATGGGGAAGGCAAGGCAGAGGGCTCCTAGAGATCTCAGCGTTTCTCTGCCAGCCGCGTGATATTGAGAAAACAAATGATTAATAATTAACCTTAAAATCTATGTGATTATCGACTCAAAAGAAATCTTCAGAAATTTGGTAATTACTTTCAACTTGAAAATTAAAAAAAAAACTAGTTTTTAGAAAATAAAATAAGAAGATATGTAAACAAAAACAAAATAAATGAAGGCAATGAAGAACCTATACTGACCTATATACTTGGTAGTTTGTTTTTGTTTTGTTTTTCCTTTAGTAATCCTTGGTAAACTTGCCTCTATAAGTTACCCTTACATCGATATTTCTATCTCGAATGGTACTATCGATATTAGTGACCCCACAGCTAGGCACACCCACACACTATACTCTGGAGCTGAGGTAGGTGTGCAATTTATTACATGTGATAATTATCTCTGGAATCATCAGGTCTGAGCTCAGCTTTAGATGTGCATCTGTTGCATAGATGCATAGTAATTCCCTCTCTTCTACCTTTGGCTTCGGATTTATGGATTCTAAGGTACGATTCGACGAGGTTATATATGAAATGTTCAAGTATCGACTTACGATAAACCAAAGTAAAACGAAAAATATTCCGTGATGAGTATGAGTTATAGACCATTTGCAAGCACAGGGAAGAACTATTTTTACTTTCACTATAGATTTGGAGTATACGTCATAATATATTGTTATTTTGCGGAATTACAAAATCGAGTTTTCGACGGAAAAAACCGTGCCCATGTAGGCGACATATTTCCGTGACAACGTATACTCTATGCTAATATTACATAAATATAAATTAAAATCAATCCAATGTTATATATTTGAAATAATAAACCAGTTCACATATTGAATTCAGATATTTATTTTTGCTTGGTTATACAAAATATTTATACAGTTATACTTAATTCTAAGACTTTATTTCCAATATTCTATTCATAATCGGACGATGGTAGGAGAAATATGAAATGAGTGGCATCAATTCTGCTGTGATATGCCTGGAGAATGTCAAGTCGATCACTGTTTCTCCTAGCGTCGTTTTAAACGTTTTCTAAAGTCACTTTGACGATCACTATTAGATTTAGCAACACTTTCACGTTTACTACCCATATTCACAGGTTCAATACCAGTGGTATACTGATGCAATCTCAACATGTATTAGGTTATATACTTTTAATTAATTCCAATGAATTTTATTATTATCACCATATTCTTAATTTCATGCATAATTTAAAGATCATCTCAGGCTTCCTTCCCCCACCACTACCTTCTCCGTTACGCTACACTTTTGCCTGCATGACTCTCAGCATCTATAATCCTCTTACCCCCACTACTACACTACTAATTACCTCCCCCACAATCTACTTTCGTTACGGGACACTTGGCATCCCGCAAAATGATTTATAAGACGTTGTCACGTCAAAAACATAAATTTGTAGGTTTATAATAGTAGTGTGGTGGCATGATTAACGTCTTGAGTGGCAATAGTCGACGTTTGCAAAGAAAGTATTTGAAATGGGTTTGCCACTGTCGAAATTATTATTAACATTTCTATATCTTTAGTATATTTCTTTTAAATATATTTTTAATTATAATTCATTTAAAGTTACATTATTTTACATTTGTTTTAGTGGCAAACCCATTTGAAACCTCTCGCCATATGATCAATTACAATGAATTAATTAAAAATCTACTTCCGTTACGGGACACTTTTTCTAACATGGCATCCCGCAAAATGATTTATAAGACGTTGTCACGTCAATATATGTTTTAAAGTCTTTCATATTTTAAGTTCAAATAACCAAGTTTCCTAAACTTGACTGTGTGTGTGTGTGTGTGTGAAGAAGAATTTAACTGAAAAAAATTTGTACGAAACTGAAATTACTTATTTAGGGCTTGTGTATGCCAGAAGGGTGACAAGTACTTTTTAATTGATATCGAACTACCAGTACAGTAAAATTCGATTTTACCCTTTTTTGGATTTTTACTCAAAAATGGCTCTAAGAATTTTGATTAAACTCTGTAAATATATGTACAATGACGTACAAAGTTATAACCGCAAATTTTGATTTATTCTTAGTTATACGTTTATCGTTGCCCTCACTCAGCGGAGAAGGGGGTGAGTTATAGTCAAAATAAAAAATATATAATCGCAAAAGGAAAAAACAAAACAAAACAATAAAGAATAAATTACTCCTTAGGCGCCACGTTATTTTTCTTTGAAATAACGAAAACCCCGAAGCATTATGCCACAATATAACTAAAATATACCACTATATAAACAATTATTGAATATAACCACTGGCGAATATCTTTACAAGTAGAAACAGGAAACCTAGGGGTGTTACCTACCCACCTGTTGAATTATCGTAATATTCCGTGAACAACAAAAAAAACATAAGTAAATCAACAAGTAGAAAGCAGAGAAAGAACAACTGAATTATATGTACAAAAGTTTAATAATAAGGAAAAAATATATATACAGAGAATGAAAAAGGAAAAAAAAAGAATTCTTATCAATTAATAAAACAATTAAAACTTATAGGTTGACTTAACCTTAACCTTAATCACTATATTTACATTATTATCCAAAAGATTATAAAAGTGAATATAAAATAAAAAAAACAAGATAAAATTTAGTTCAAACCCCACGTAGACCTCCACTTCTGTTCTTAATGATCGTCTATTGAAGTAAACACCATAATTGTGAGAAACAAAACATATATGGCAACATTTCTCAGATGGTGATATTCCGATTCAAACCATAAAGACAGAGGGCCTTTTAACTATTAACACTTCACATTGAACAATCGTAATGTTCCATGTTCCAAAATGAAACTGTCACCTTCACAAAACCAAAACTCACTCGTCTGAACATACGAGTTCCCAGACCCAAACTGTCGCCTTCATTCGAACAAAACCCACTCGTCTCAAACATATCGCTCGTGTCTTGTTTTCACCATGACAACCATAACACTTCTTGTCTGAGCAGATCTAGCCAGTGTTTTTATTTCACCATGGCAACCGTAACAAAGTTCTAGTCGATGAGAAATTAAAACTAAAAAAAAAAAATTTTCCTACCGCTTAAGAAATCGATGAAAATATAGCGAAGCTGGGTGAATCTATCACAAACAGTTTACATGAAGCAACTCTATGACCCTTCCAGTTAAGGGGGAAAAACAATCCCTGGTAGCTCCCCAAAATCAATCCTCTTAAAAATTAAGGAAAAAATCGAGGAAGGAGACAGTGGATGCGAACTAGAAACCTCGTTCACAAAAAGAAATAGAACCACCTTAAACACGAAACAAAAAAGGATCTGGACGAATGGGACGTATGGAAGGCTACGCGGCGTCTACTGAATAAACATGAAAAAATTCTTATTAGTACAGTACAGTAATACTGTACAGAAGAATAAAGGCAGTTATCTCACCCCAATTTCTGATTAATTTAATGAAAGCTATGTATAATTAATAGTCAAAATTTATGAGTCTGCCAAGTATAAGTAGGGGGAATAAAAATTGGCGGCTGTTTCAAAACGTAAAAAAAATATATTTTTCTTTCGGAGCTCAATATTGTTAAAACTACCAACAATACTAGAAAACCTAAAACAACATTATTTAAACTGTGGCAAATTTGCTAAAACATGAGCCCTAATAGAGCTATTTACGTTCAATAGTTACGATATAGCTTTTCAAATTCCAATATTTAAAAAAAAAGTTTAAATTTGGAGCTCTATATCATTAAAACTACCAAAAATACTAGAAAATCAAAAAAGAACATTATTTAAAGAAGAGTAAATTTTCTAAAATATGAGCCATAATTGAGCTATTATTAAATAAATAAATACATCAAAATTTTATTCCAAAATTTCTCCCAATTGCAAACTAATGTTTGTTCGATTTTCTTATATTTTGTTATACTGTTGTATTCTTGGCCAAAAAAGTTGATATTTGTTATTTCCATCTATAGAACCCTCCTAAACATGTAGTTTAATAGCAATAGAAAAATAAATCATTTTCTCTCTTCTCGCCTTGTCGATGATCACAAAAAAAAAACACATTAATTTGAAGAAGAGGCCTATTAATTTACTCAAAATATAGGGACGTAAATAGGGGGGTATATATTTATTTATTGTTATAATGTTTCAAAGGTTATAGTAATGTTAATAGATAGAGGTATCTTTTGCACAAGATTATATCCCTCCTCATTTTCCACTGCTAAAAAAAAACAACTGAAAACTCTTACAATAACCATTCAAGTTCAATTAATAAGGCCAATCTGGACATATGGAATTGAGCTTTGGGGCTCCACTAAACCTTCGAATTCCTCTCGTATTCAATCCTTACAATCCAAAATCCTTCGTAAAATCCTCAATGCTTGCCACACATTGTCACAAACAAAATCATACATAAAGACCTTCCCCCCTGTAACCTGTAAGATGTTCCCTATGTAACCGATCTAGCCCGAACCAGATATCACTCCTTCCATTATAAACTCTCTAACCACTCAAACCCCCTCGTTTCTAATCTTGCATCCTCTTCCATTCCTGACAATTCTCCGAGACGCCTGAAAAGAAGATGGCCACGAGACCAGCTAATGTAAAATGTCATTAGAGTGCTACCAATGGTATAGTTTCTCTACACGCCTGTAACACTCCAATTTAACTTATATCAGATTTACTAAATGTATTATAATATACAGTTGTAAATAGCAATAAATAAATATTAAATATTAAAAGTTCAATTAGGTCGACCAGTAATAAAGTAATATCGGAATGTTCTTTTATTGAAAAGTGAATTTCTATGAGCGTACCTAAGATCAAAATAACGCTCATATCCATTCGAAAGGTAACAGAAGTCAATAAATTCCTTTTACTGTCGATAAAAAAATTAAATGGCCGAAGTCTCAAATGTTCTTTATGTAGCCCACAATAAGCTTAAAAAAAAAACAAAATAAAAATAACATATAATGAGCCAGTTCGCATGCGCAGCCTGTCCAAAGAGCTCTTGGGATAAAGATTTTATTGTCCCCGACTCGAGGCAATAATGGAAACAAAAAGGTGCCTCCGGGGGAGGGGGATTGTTCCAATGCGACAATAAGATATTTTTACATATAGTTTTGTTATGCCACCATTGTACCATCGGGTATTATGCCAGGACGGGACAGACCTCCGAGAACACGAACAAAGGGCGGGGTTGGAAACAAGAGTAAAAAAAAAATCTTGGCGATTATCTTTCTGTTTCTGGAGGTCGCCCTTTCCTCCACCTGCGGTCCGCTATCCTTTGTCTTTCGGATCAGAGCATTCCTTTCTTTTTGATCTTGATTCACCAGGAATATTGCGTAGGAAGATACATTCTTATTTTTCCGTTTTGTAAAAATTCTTATATCAGTGTCATATTATATACTTAGCTTCTGAGGAATCCTGAGCTATGCTTATTCATTTACTTCACGTCGGAATGCAGTTGAATTTAAAGGGATATTCATAATAGTACAAGAACCTGTGAAAAAAAGCCAATTATATAACCCCAATTTTTGATTACTCTAATGAAAACTGTGTATAATCACTAGTCAAAATTAATGAGTCTGCCAAGTATAGGTAGTAGAAATAAAAAATAGCGGCTGTTTCAAAACGTAAAAAAAAAAAAAATTTCATTCGGAGCTCAATATTGTTAAACCTACCAACAATACTAGAAAAACTAAAATAACATCATTACCGAAATAAATTTGCTAAAACATGAGCCCTAATAGAGCTATTTACGTTCAATAGTTCACGAAATATATCTCTTTAAATCTCAACATTTCATAAAAAAAAATGCACTGAAAATTCACTAGTGAATTTATTTTCAGAAAATTATATATTAATAACCATTCAACGTACAAATGTCTATTAGCACTGAAATTAAATCCAGTTAAGTTTACTATAAAGTTCTTTATAAACTTTATCTTGGTAGAAGTAGTAGTTTTCATGGTATTTGATAAAATAAATACACAAAATTTTGATTTCTAGTTGTTTGGGCAAACATTTTTAGTCATCAAACAATATATCTCGGGAATTATATTACGTACAGATGTCTGCACTCAAATTAAAACTAATTAAAAAAGCTTTAAATTAGTTTATAACATTTATCTTCGTAGGAGTACTAATTTTAATCATATTTTCAAACATTTTATCAGAACAACTAAAAATTAACATTTTGTGAATTTGTTTTGTTAAATATCTTAAACACTACTAATTCTACAAAGATAAACGTTATATACTACTTTATACTATATTAAACTAGCTTTAAGTGCTGGCAGAAATATGTACATCGACTGATCTCTGATAAATAGATTTATCAAAATACATTCACAAACTACTGATTTTTCAGTACATTTTTTATGAAATGTTGCTTTTTAAACAGATATATCTCGTGAACTATTGAACATAAATATGTCTATTTGGGTTCATATTTTTGAAAATTTACTCTAATTTAAATGATGTTTTCCTAGTTTTTGTTATGAGGGTTGTAGTTTTAAAAATTAAAATCTCCGAATCATAAATTCATTTTTTTAACATTTTGAAACAGCCGCCATTTTTTATTCGCTTTACCTGTACTTGGCAGATTCGTTAATTTTGACTTTTAATTATATATAGTTTTCATTAAAGTAGTCAAAACTTGGGGTTAAATAACTGCCTTTTTTCTCCTATTGGGCTCTTGAGCTATAAGAAATTTTATCGGTCTAAATACATGGTTTAAATTTTTAATTATTTATTTTTTTTAATTAATTATTTTTTTTTATTTTCACCCTCTTTCCTCTTAAAAAAAAAACACTTAGTCATTCTTGTAACGGCTTTTTTAATTCAGAGTTTGGCCGTCATTAGCCCAGTATCCATTTGGCATTTGATTTTCCAGCTAACAGGTTCGTTTTTTCCTTTTTTTGTTTTCTTTCTCCTTTCTCTATTTTACTCTTACCCCTTATTTTCTCCACTTTTATCCATTTTCCTTATCCCGCGTTATAGGTTTTGTTCACTATATTATTATTGGTGTTTTCAGAATTTTGTTTATATTCATTTCTTGATATACTTTACTTATATTTTGCCTCTTTATAAACTATTATTGTTACATATATTTTCTTCCTCTTAATTTTCATTTTTTTTTTTTCATATTTCAATTTTTAAATTATTAATAACTAATATGTTCATACTTCTTTGCATTATATAACTTCATTTTTATTTCATTTCCTTAATTATGTTATTTTACCCACTTTTTCAATTACCTATGTATACATTTTATTTCCCGCTTCTCTCATCACTTCATTTTATTAATTCTAGTTTGTAAAATTATTCATTTTATGTGTAAAATTATTCTGTTTATACTTTCTTTTTTTATTTTTCTATACTTACTGTGGTTGTTATCTTGTTCTGTTTTTAGCACTGAAGAATGCTAGAACCTCTAGCCGAAACGTTGGCACAATAAAGTAGGTTAATCCAACTTATTTGTGTTTATCATTGACCGCACCCACAACCATCTTCTCGTTGGTTTTAAATGTTGTTAATCAACATGACTAGATTATTTTTAATTGAACAAAGCTCGAATATATATTTATAAAGACATTACTTGTTAGTATAATTAAGCTAAAACGTTTCAGATTAAAATCCTATTTATATGAATTTTTATTATCTACAACCTTCGATACTGATCCTTCCATACGTTTCTTTTCTTTTCGTATATCTTTATTATGTTCCTTTTTATAACGAAATTAGACTGAATCGAATATAATAGCCGAAAAAAAATCAACAGATTCAGTCAAGCGTGTGTATACCGACGTTTATTGCTTCCTTTATTTGCCAAGCTTTTGTACAAGTCTTAGATTTGTGGTCAGTGGCAAACATGTAGATCCACCATAAGAGTTAATATATATATTAAGGTGCTCTTGGACTGTTATATTACCAGAAACATTGGTATTAAAACGTTATCTTTTTATTAACATTTTTTTTTTTTTTGATTGGAATAAACTCAACTCTTCTTAAGGAATCCTATTCATCCATATCTCCCAATTTCATAAATTGAATGATAAATATATAAAAAAAATATATTAATTGTCTCATTCAATTACAAAAAAAAAAAAAAAAGCGTAAATAAAGAGCCATTGTTCAAAGAAACAAACGTAGATCCTTGTTCCAATGGTATACCAAGGTTGAACTAGAACAAAGGTTGGTGTAACCATTGTATACAAAAGTCTCATATTGGTAGCTCTGCTATCCAACCAATTGTCAATTATATTCTTTTCTCGACGAGTCAATTGTATTGAGAAACCGATGTGCAACTTGTTTTCACCTTGAAGTTATATAGTAGAAATTGGTATATGGTCATTTCGTAAGAAATTGCTCGATGTGCCAGAACCTCGTCTAAGCCTCAGATTATTTGTGTCCAGGTTTTGAATCACATTATTTCCCGAAAATTTACAATAGATCGTTCTGGAAGGATTTCTAATAGCTCATCTTAAAGCTCATTGTGGAGGCCGTAGCTCAGATTAGGTTAGGCCTAGGTCTATCGTTCTGAGATCTGCGGGTGGCGCCGGTCCGAATCTGGCCAGAGGCGTTGACTTTTTTCATGGTCCCACAAAATGAAAAACTTGACCTCCCACCATTGCTCAAATAGGTTGGTCACCTGTAGATAGCCAACTGCCAACTGCCAAGCATCACTTTCCCCAAAAAGAAAAAAAGAAGCTTATTATGCGTACTTTGGTTTGACATGCAATAAGACAATCTCAAAAACACCATTTTTTTTTCTTTTTTTTTTTTTTATTGCGTCTTAATTAGGTTCGATTCATTCTAGATTTTAAGATGGAGAAATGACGATACCAAGAGTAAATGGAATCCAGGGAATCATCTAAAGGTTTGCAAATCAATGGCATATTCGCATATGCACAAGCATGTGAATGGGTTATTAAGATTGGCTGGTACAAGTTGGCCTGAATTTGTGGTCGACTTGTGTGTAGTTTTTTTGGCACAAATTAAAGGGCGTTTGTGCTGCAACCACACGCGTTTGTTGTTTAGTTAGAATTATTTTAGAACTGCCAACTAATTTCCCCATAAGGGTTCAATAATTCAATAATTAACTTTAGTTTAATATTGTATATTTTAAAAGTCTATAGATCTTAGTGTAAATACAGTGTTTCAAATGTTTTAAAATAAATTAAGCAGTTTATTTTAGATTTAACATTGCAAAAATATGCATTTATAGATATAAAATGTATAAGTAATTAAATTAGCAAGTTTCTAATAAAAATTCTAGAACGAAGGTGGAAATAATAGTATATTTAAATGGGCTTACCCAGCGGGGGGGGGGGCAGTACTCCCCCCTGAAGGGACAAACAATTATTAATTTATTGGAGAAGTTTGTCGGGGAGTGCGGTCAGCGAAGAACAACATAAATAAACAAAACCATATTTATTTATTTTATGCCGACGTTTCGACCTGAGTTTCAGGTCTTCATC
>NW_027112919.1:379420-384028 GCF_000696795.3 Halyomorpha halys | reverse complement strand
CAACATAAATAAACAAAACCATATTTATTTATTTTATGCCGACGTTTCGACCTGAGTTTCAGGTCTTCATCAGGGGTTATGGCATAGAAGGTAGGTCTGCAACTGGACAACAGTTGGTACCATCTTTCTCTTAATAATTAATAGTTTTATTATTAAATGATTCTTTTATTGTTATTATTTTTCTTTTTTTTATCAATTCAATCTTATTTAATTTCACATAATTTCGAAAATATTGCAATTTCATTGTTGAGCATTATTTTAACAAGTAAATTGGATAGAGCATCTAATAAAAATGTTTTGTTCACTTTTGGTCTAAGTATCAATGTAGTAAACAGTATTAATAGATTAAGTTCATTACGATAACATTTGTACATCGTGGACAGGCGTTGTCAGAGATACGAGCAGAAGACAGGACTGGCCCAATGAAGATGTAAATACACTCCAAGAGGAGAAGGACCGATCGGCAGCGAGTGGCCCTGACTTTAAAGGCTATGGGGGTCTATAACCTCATCTCGACCACCTGTTCCTCCGGGTCTACTGGAAGGACTCCCCGATTTAAAGGAGTACGCGTTGAAGTCTCTATTTAGTTCATAACATATAAATGTCGCACTATGCCAAGATTTTGTCGCCCAATCATATTTTTCTTCCTTTAATCAAACCGCCATTGACAATCAAAGCGGGGAAATCTTATCTGATAATAATATTGTCGAACATATTTTACAATCCAAGATTATTTTTAAGAAAAATTAACATTGGAATAGATTAATAGAATTCTTTCCTTAAAAAAAAAAAAAGTAAATAATATATAAATTTATTTTATGAATTTCTATTCTTCGAGTAAATGGAAACTATTTTGATATTTATATGTCAATAAATAATAATGGAGGTTGCAAATTGATTTATTTTCAATGTAGTTTGATTTGCGGAGACTGCCAGATAAATGCCGAAACACATGTATGATGATTAGGGATAGGATTTTTATGTACTAAAAAATCCGAAATATGTACATAAATATGTGCTAATAAATTGTCAAATATTTAAAATAATATGTATTTATAAATTTTGTATTATTCAACAATATAAATTAGTAATTTTATAACTTAAAAAAAGTTACATAAATATGTATTTATTATATATTACATGAATCATATTTTAAAGAAATTATGTTAAAATATGTAGAAAAAAATGAACTTAGAGAAAACATAGCTGTTCAATAACAAGACATTAATTAGCAATTGTAATTGAAATAATTGACTAATAATTACTCAGAATGAATTATGAACAAAGTATAAATGGAAATAAAGAATAATCCTTATTAAAAAAAAAAAAAAAGGAAAAAAACTTTAGAGAAATATTTAAAACTTTGAAAGAAATCAATTATTCAGCAGGGTCAGTTACAAAATTATTGCAGATTAAATGCATTTTTAAATTTTCAAATAAAAATCTTCGTCGGTTTGACCGCAGAATGGACTTGTACCGGCAAGATCTTTCAACATCTACTGATGTTATAGGGCCATACTTAAATGAAGCTATTTCCATTGCATCTGGTTCGGTATTCAGGGTTGCGGTAAAAAAATAACAAATAGTTTGAAACTATTTTAATATCCGACGTTTCGCCCCACTTTGCAGGGCTTCATCAGGGCTAAAAAGATGTAACAATGGCAAGAGTAAAATTTAAAAAAAAAAATTTACTCTTGCCATTGTTACTTATTATTATCATTGTTTATTCAAGTTTATTTTATACTAATACTACTTTATGTCTTCCTTCCTTTTATTTATATGTAGTTTATTATCACTTTATTTTTACATAATATTTATCCTAGCTTAAATTACCTTATTGTATCTTATTGTTGTAATATTCTCAGTTTTCTTTTTTTTTTTTGTATCTTTTTAGCCGTGATGAAGCCCTGCAAAGTGGGGCGAAACGTGGGACATTAAAGTAGTTTTAAACTATTTGTTCTTTTTTTGACCGAAACCCTGACCATCTTCTTATATTTAAATCTTTACGGTCAACTATGTATACATATATATTTTTTATTTTATTAATAATTGTAAGTCCAAACCCATTGCTCTATCGTTTGAGCTAAATAGACCCAAAATGTGATCCAATCGAAGACCTTTGACCTCCGACACTCCATCACTATCGCTTCCTCAAAGGACTCTCCTATAGAGAGTATCGCCCATCGATCATGTACACGGAGACCCCGGAGGAAGAAGGCGTGGGAACGCGAGAAGAGACATGCGCCAGATCATTGTTCTCAAGATGAGCGCATGAAACACAATGAGACGGAAGGTGTCTGATCAGTATTCAGTAACCTCTTAGCTCAAGAACAATGAAGGATTGTGATCTGTTTGGCGAGGCGGGGTGGAGTGTGCTGTGGCTTGGGGGCTAGGGTACGGGGCATCGCACTGAGGACACGAATCGAGGTCTTGGGGCGATTTAGCAAAATAAATTAGAGTAATGAGTATGAGTTTTTACTCATACTCATTACTCTATATATAGTATACTACAATACTATATATATAGTTAGTATCGAAAAACGTGCAGTAGAAATTCCAAAATGTGCAAAATTGTGTAGTAAAAATTAAAAATTATTTATAAAACATCCAAATCCTGGAAAATCAACCAGCTATTAACTAGCAGACCCGGTAAAGCTTCGTCAGATTTTGCTAGATTTAGATAGATTACTACTTATACAATACAACTTTGATATAAATTAATTTATTTAGTTATTTACACAGTAGATTAATTATTGAATTAATTGCTTATATATGTTATACATTGGAATGGTTTTGGTCTCTATCATAGTACAATGATTACTTTAATGAAAACTAGGTATAATTACTATTCAAAATTGATGAGTCTGCCAAGTATAGGTAGGGGGAATAAAAAATGGTGGCTGTTTCAAAACCTTTAAAACACATTAATTTTTCATTCGGAGCTCTATATCTTAAAAACTACCAACAACAATAGAAAATCTAAGAGAACATTATTTAAAAAAGAGTAAATGTGCTGAAATCTTAGCCCTAAAAGAGCTATTTACGTCCAATAGTTCTCGAGATATAGCCTTCTAAAAAGCAACATTTTATACAAATGTACTGAAATATCAGCAGTTAGTGAATCTATTTTGAGAAATCTATATCTCAATAACCATTCGACATACAGATGTCTATTAGCACTTAAATTAAAGCTAGTTTAATGGACTATGAAGTAGTTTATGAACCTTACCTTCGTAGGAATAGTAGTTTTCATGATATTTGCTAAAATAAATTGATTTATAGTTGTTTTGGACAATAAATTTGATTTATGAAAAACTTTATTTCAGAAACCATTGGACGTACTAATATCTGCCAGCGCTCAAATTAAAGCGAGTTAAATTTACTACAAAATAGTTAATGAGGTTTATCTTTGTAGGAGTAGTAATTTTTATGATATTTGACAAAATAAACTCACAAAATGTTAATTTCTAGTTGTTCGTATAAAATGTTGGATTTTTGAAAAAATATATCTCTAGATCCATAAGACGCACATATATCTACCAAAACTCAAAACAAAGGAAATTTAACTTACTATAAAGTAGTTTATGTCACTTATATACGTAGAGGTAGTAGTTTTTATGATATTCACATATGAACATAAATCTGGCAAATGAAAATCTACTCTAAGGAATAACTAATGTTAAACAATAGCAATAGTTTAGTTTAGTTCAGTTCTGAGTTTTATGAAACAGTAGCGGTAAATGGTTTTCAATTTTAGCTACTTCTTCAATTTGGGTCATTGAACTATTATTGTAACTTAAGCCAGGAGTTTCCAATAAATGTTTTATTATTATTATGTTTTAAATAAATGTTTTATTATTATTATGTTGTTTAATGTAGAAATGAACATCACTGACGACACCGCCTTCAGCGAACCTGGCAATCTATCTTACAATGCCATACTGGCAAAACAAGATCCTTTCAATCGCCGGCCTATGTACATATATTTCCTTTGTATATATTGCAATTTGTTTAAAAAAAAAATTATTATGTTTTAAATAAATGTTTTATTATATAACACATGTTTTAAATATAAATTCCATCCGAGTCCCACCTAGGTCAGTTAATACTTATTTAGGGCCATCCGTAGCTCAGGCGGTTGAGGCGCGGCAACTGCGGTGGGGTTGGTTTGAAGGTTCGAACCCCCGGCCGCGGTTCGACTTTTTTCATTTCTGTTGCGGTCCCGCGAAATGAAAACTTTACCTCTCATCGTAGTTAGAATAGGTTGGTTACCTGTAGATTACAGCCCTTCCCCTCGTATATCAAAACTTATTTGAAAATTATATTCATGTATCTATCTTTTAATTTATATTCATGTGTTACCTTCTTAAGTGTACTCATATTAATTACTTTATTATTATTGTTCTATTATATTTTACACTTTTCTGTATCCCCGCTCATTTGGTATATTTTGTTTCTTAATCACTTACACACATTGTATCCCATTATTTTATACTTTACTTTTCCCTTTTTTTTTTATTTTTTTTTTTTTATTTCTTTTCCCCCTATTATGTATATTACCATTTATTGTTCACCTAATTTAAATACTTTTTTACTATGTTTACTTTA
>NW_027112919.1:369918-371115 GCF_000696795.3 Halyomorpha halys | reverse complement strand
GAGGAAACTGAGTAGTCCAACAAGGTTGAGCAGGTCGCTGAGAAAAACTTGATCTAGGCTCCATCTGATGACGTTGAAATATTGGAAAAGCTCGTTGGTCGTCCATCCTTGGAGCTGGAGAAGGCTGAGGTGTCTGAGGTTGATATGCTGGAGGTTGACGGGTTTGAGCTCTGATGTTTCTTAGTTCCTTGAAGATCTTGCAACCAAGAATAAAATAAAATAAGAAAATGAACGAGACAGAATTCATACCTGTTTTTACAGAAGTCAAAGTTAGAGAGAACTATTTGTATTGGGAGGAGTGGGGATGGGAGTTAAGTACGTTACATTTTTAAATAATTTTTAAGTAAACAGTGTTGAAAAATATTAAAATTAGGTAAACAATAAATGATAATATACAATAATAGAGGGGGTGAAGAAATATTTAACATTTAAAAATAATTAAAATGTACACGGATAGATAACAAAGAAGAAATAAAGTTAAAATAATGGAATGGAATAAATATAAATAATAAAAAAAGACAATATACCAAATGAATAGGGATACAGAGGTAAGTAAATTATATAATAGAAAAATTAATAGCAAAGTAATTAATGTAAGTAAGTAATTTATGTTTGTTTTTGATGAATATACGACGTGGGCAATTAGCCTGCAAATGAAAGACAATTTTACATAATTTATGACTAGTTAATAAATATGGAATATTCAAAAATATTGGTATTATGTAATAGTAATAATGTGTAGTAAGTAATAATTTATTAATAATATTGTTATTTGTTTGGAATTGTTTAAGGTCATATGTATAATAAATGTTGCTTGAGAGATTGTCCTTGAGGATAGCCGAATTGGCCGAAACGTCTTATAATGGAATAAAAAATGTTTTGTGACTAATATGCATAAAAATTTTATTTATTTAAACAATATTAACCAGTCTCAAGAAAG
This sequence comes from Halyomorpha halys, assembly GCF_000696795.3. Classification (NCBI taxonomy): domain Eukaryota; kingdom Metazoa; phylum Arthropoda; class Insecta; order Hemiptera; family Pentatomidae; genus Halyomorpha; species Halyomorpha halys. Next base: position 370,175 of record NW_027112919.1, on the reverse strand, counting down.
TGTTGTGCAAAAAGTATTCGCCGTTACATTTACAATTACTTCCCAATTTGAAACTAGGAAATGAAATTAAAATTTCGATTAGCAGTTATTTCAACTACTTGCTCAAATACTTTAATTCTATTAATGATCCGAATTTTTTTTATTTTTTTTTTTAATTATTTATTTATTGTAATTTACAACTGTACAAAATAATACAATAGGTAAATATGTAGTATGTTTCATATACACTTGAAAATCTTGGGAAGGAACCACACATT
>NW_027112919.1:366283-369868 GCF_000696795.3 Halyomorpha halys | reverse complement strand
TGCGCGGCCTTACTCTTGGCCTCTCCTCTACTCGAGTCTCATACGTCTTCCTGGCAGTTCTTTTCTGCTCTATCCTGAGGAGGTGTCTGAACCACCTTAGCTTGTGTTCCTCTAGGATGCTTTCAACCGCTATAACTCCGAGGCTAGTCCGTATGGTGCTGTTGCGTATTCTATCTCGTTGTGTCCTTCCTTCCACCTTACGTAGATAACGCATCTCCATAGATTGGATCCGACTCTTGTGTAGAAAAGAACAGGGAGGAACATAGATTCAGAGTTCATCATTTTAGTTTTTCTCGTCACCTCCCTTTTGCCTAGGAAACACCTTCGTAGTAAACTAAATTTTCTTCCAGCTGCATTGATCTTTGAGAAACCTTATCGAATTTGAATTTCTGGACCTGCTCTTGTCTTTCTCGGTACGCTCTGATCACCCTCATTATTCTCCGGGGTATCATCCCTATCCTCATTCATTTGGTCTTTTCATAGTTAATTTTTATGTTTATCGTGGCCATTTCCTCTAGAAGAACATTCATGTTGTATTGGAGGTCTTGGTTGTTGACTAGGACACCGCAAAAGCTAACACATAAAATCTAATATATTTCTATATTCCTATGTATGCTATGGAGACTTAATCGCCACTTAATCGCTGAAGGCAATTATCCAAAAATAAGTTAATTAATAATTATATATTGAGTCCTAAAAAACTATTATTATGATTGGATTCTTTTCCAAAGGCTATTTGTGTGTTTACCAGTTTAGCAATTAAATACCTTTATATTTATAAAATGTTGTTACCATTAATTATATAGTATAATAAAGGGTGGTATATTGGGTTATATAATAGTATATAAACTACATAAAGAGATTAACTATATATTTATAATTTATTACTATGATTAAAATGGTTGTATTCAGATAAAGGTTGCCATAAAATATAGATTATTACTTATTGGTTAATTTTATACTTATATCTGCTGATGCCGTGGGATGTAGTGCCGTAGGTGTCGTCTTGTTAATAAGGGATGTCCAGGTCTCGTGGCCCTTCTCACGACTTCGTCTGGTCGAAGTGCATCTCCTAAGGATGCCTCTTGACTGTCCCTTTTTCTGATCTCGATTTCCTGTCCTTTTCTCCCACTCCCCTTTTGGGGAGGATTACCTACCTTATTTTTGAATCTCATTTTTCATTGGCCATCGGTGACCGAACGCTCCCGAGGAAGGCGTTCCCCTCCCCAGGCCCGAGAAGTGGTGGTAAAGTTTGATATGTTTAGGAAGGGCCTGCACCTGCTTAATTTGATTCCGATCTCTCATCAAACCTGTCGTTTTTGTTAAAGGTTAGCCAATCTAATTTTCTCAGGGGACTCTGACAAGTTTCTGAGTGACAAACTTAACACAGATGCTTTCATATCCAAAAGCTTCGTAGAAGGATACCCTGACCAGTTATAGGGGCAGATGACGAAACACCTTAATAATACCCAGGATTGTCCAAAGGTCAATACATAGCAATATTAAATATTTTTATCAATTTTATCATAATTAGGATGTATAATATTATATGTATGATAATACTAGGCTAATGTATTTTTTAATATATTTATTTTGATAAGAAAAGATATCGGTTTGTCAGTTATATCATTATCATTTTCCAAAGCTAATATTTTACAAGAGAATTCTAGATTTTTTTTTAAATTGTTATCTTTCACTTATCTTTGTATTGCCTTTTGAGTCAATTTTCTATCTGTACTTATCTATTTAATTTAGGTTTAAATGATAAAAATCTCAATTAAAGGACCAGGAAATAGATATTTTGAAAGAAACCGACCGAAATTTATTATAATCGATTCGAGATCCGATATATATCGAATAATTTATACAGCGGCCCACTCCCACTCCCGGTAGAGATCCGAATCGGCGACACCGAAGCGGCGATATTTACGACGTTAAAAGAAGGAATTAAAAAGAGCACTCGGGAGCCATTGTTCCGACCCTAACGAGGAGATACCGAATCTCCCAACAAGAGGTAGGAAAACAATGGGATTGGCTGTGATTATTTCTGGGACCGGGAGTCACGAGTGCTATCTATCAAGACCCTGTGAACTATTGTTTGTCCTCACTGCTCGAGCTTTATCACGACAATTGTTCTTAACGCTTGATTTAGGTTATCAAGTCTGACCGAATAAACAGAAATTCGTATTTATTACTGATCCCAACATAAAATAAAATAAGAAGAAAAAGTAAAAGGTTAACGTATTACATACAAATAATTGACTGCATGAGAACTAAAATATGGTCAGGATGTAGTAAAAATAATAATAATAATAATAATACAACTTTAAAATATTTATTATTTAATTGTTTGAGATTGGCTTATATTAATAATAGCATCAATTACAATGATCCAATTTACTCTGAATAGTTTATTTTGATCCTCCAACGTTTCGACCATTTCAATTTAAATTCAAAGTCCTTTGATCCTTAGTGGAACCTCGACACGTCATAATAGCCCTGATGACCTACATTGTGGGTCAGAACGTTGGCAATCAACAAATAGATGATAAATATTTTTTTAAAATAATATCACCAACTACAATGATCTAGTTTACTTTAACCCTCTCAATAGTTTATTTTAACCCTCCAAAGATTCGGCCCTTAGGCCATTATAAAATAAACAACCTAATTTTTTTTTTTTACATAATGTGACTATATCACTTACTCACATATATCAATATTTATTAACAAACCTCAATCATTGACTAGTCACAAATCATTTAAAAAGGTCTTTCATTTGCGGACGTATTGCCCATGTCATATAATCTTCAAAATGTCTCCCATGCTGCTTAGAGGAATATGGGAGACATGGATGGAGACCATCTTTAACGAGTATTGGTCTGCAAGATATTCACTAGGATGCGGATCAACTAAGAGGAAAAGTAAATTTGTATTGGGCTGCGAGAGCGAAAATGGCGTAATAACCCACTTTCTGTGGCGTTGGGGAAAAAAATAATCTTCAAGAAAAAAAAAATATCAAATTAATATCATAACAGTATTCATTATTTTTTTTCAAAAAATAGCTATTCACTCACAAAACTATTCTTTAAACGTTTTTTTAATTTTTTTACAAAATACGACACCAACTAACAATAAAACCTACTTTCAACAAGTAAGAACTCTATTATCACTAAATTGCTGAGTTTAATATATTAAAAATTAAATTAACATTCTTTTATATTTGTTGCTTAAGATTTGGCATTATTTAAAACCAAAATTTTGTTGGGTGTTGTGTTTTAAAAAAAAATTAAATAAAACTGTTATGATGTTAATTCAATATTTTTTTTAATAAATGGAATTTTAATTGAGCCAACGTTTCGCCCCACGTTGCAGGGCTTCGTCAGGGCTAAAAAAGATACAAACACTTAACTTAAGTAAAAAAGTAAATGGATAGTAACAGATAAAAAGAAGAAATATAAAAGAAAGTACAAACTAAGAGATGAAAAGGGGGATAAGAATAAAAATTTTTTTTTTTTACTTTATTAAGTTTATTCACAACTGTAAAAGTATTTTTACAACCAGCGAATGAGATGTAGAGAGAGA
>NW_027112919.1:358405-362478 GCF_000696795.3 Halyomorpha halys | reverse complement strand
CTTGTGTGTGGATTCCAAGTAAGTCTCTTTATCCAAAATTATAATTACAATTACATTTTACTCTAATTACAAGTAATTACAAATACTTCAACTCTGATGTCGAGTTGAATTTGAAACTAGGGAACAAATGATGCAATTCCCCGAAAATTAGGTATCTATTTTTTGAGTTTGGATACTACTAGTTGGTATATTCTCCGACGATTTTTCTTTTCTTTTTTTTTTAACCAGAGAAATTTCGTCCTTTTTCTTTCTTAACATCTCCAATGAGCTTTTTAAAATTCTTTTCTACTTAATGATGAATAGCTAAAAAGGAATTTACTTAGCAGCCTTGATCTTTGTTAACTTGTGAATGGTACATTCCCAAAGGCATTAATTACAACAAAATGAAAAACATTCAATAGACAATTGAATTGTATTTTATTTTCACACTAACAAACTGCTTCCTTATATTTATTAAAAAAAAAATAAATAAATAAAAATAATAAAAAAAAAAACCTCACTTCTATCGGAACGTGTTATGCAAGCCAATTCTTCCACGATAGCCCTTCAGTTATTGTAGTGTATTGTGGTCTCACTATGAGAAATCTCAGGTATTTTCAAAACTGATTGTTAGTTTATCAGTTAATATTTCTCATCATTATTTGTTAATTGTGAGAGTTTTCAGTTTCAAATTGGTTCGGAATTTTTCTTTTTTCTATTATAATTTTTCTTGCTAAGCTTTTGTTCGAAGCTGGAAATTGAGTTAATAGTGACCGTCCTTCTAGCTTCTAATGTGAGATCTCTAAAACAATAAAAATTGTTTTATTTTGCTTCTCTTGTTCTTATCATGTGAATGCCAGCTTATGATAAACCTTTTGTTAAATAATTTTTAATGGTATCTTGTTCGAACCGGCAGGGTTAGAATTTTTTTAAATGCTTGCCTAATAGAAATTTCACTAGAATTTTATAACATAAGGGAAGGGAGATAAATAATAGAACAATTTTGTGCGTTGTGTGCATCACCCAACACCGCAAGGTGCAGTCAAAGAAAAAAACTCAAATAGTTATAAAAATCTTTAATATGATCCAACGTTTCGCCCCACGTTGCAGGGGTTCATTAACGCTAAAAGATATACAAAGATTTAAATGAGGTAAAAATAAATTAACAACATAAACAAAAAAAAGATGAACAATGAAACGAAAAATTAAATAAGAATAACAAAAGGCTTTTTGACAATTAATGAAAACAGAAATAATAACAGATAACCAAGAAATATAAAATATAGTTTACACTAAAAAATATGTAAATTAGGAATAAGAGTAAAATCAGGAAGATAATGAACAAGATATGAAAAATACCTTACAAACAACTGGCGATCACGAAAATGAAAGGTTGGCAAGAAAGAGAAGTGGTAGAAGTTGGTTAAGGCTAAATGTACCGATTTTTAGTAAGTTTTTTTTTTCAAGAGATGGCACCATTTAAATTTTAAAAGAATTGACTAACAAGACTTCCTAGAGAGATAATCCAATTTTTTTTTAATAATCTCCTCGTTAATATATATTAATTTTCTAATAATATTTACTTTAACGCTATTTTCAAATGTATCGTATTATTAAGGCTAAATGTACCCTTCCTGGGACGCACCAGAATTTACTTTTCTATTTACTCTTGAACGGATGGTCCGATTTCGGATCTGTAAAGTGCATTTTTTCGAAAATAGAAGTTACTGAAATTAGGTTAAAAAAGCTGGAAGAGTGGAAGTGCATAGATCAAGCAGACAAACTTCGCGGCTTTCCGAGCATCAACGTCTAGAGAAGTGGGGGTAAGCTGCCACTTCCTCGGCCCTAGCAATTACAAGTCTCGCGTTTTAATCCTAAATCGTATTTTTCTCTTTACGATCATCGTATGCTACCAAAAATTAATCTGTTTGCGCAGACCTGTTTTATTTGCTTGTGGTCAAGTGCCTATAAGCTCACTTTTTTTGATTTACAAATAATAACAAAGATAATTTTTTTAAATCCCAAACTAATTACATGAAAAATTAATGAACCAATTTCAGTAACTTCTATGGGGTTCTTGATGGTAAATCCGTTTACAGATGGGAATTTTATTATTCCGTATTCGAATGAGAAGAAAAGTAAATTTGCCCCCAAAGTGCTGCCATACTGCCCCGCCGGACCCGCCCCGGTAAACCCCCGGAGAGCGAGGGCCCTATATCACTTTCGAAATATTAGCTTAAAACGGGAATGAGAGACTTTGAGATAGTTTAATCGAGCAATATTTAAAAATCCCCTGAAATCGAAAAACGGCATCAACAATACATTTGATCAACAACAAAAATGTTTTATTTACAAAAATTAACTTAATACAATTATATCCTCATATTTCATAATTAAATCGGTATTCTTATTTAGTCTTTAGTATAATAGTCACAAGAATCATATTGATGTCAGTTTGTTTTTAAATAAATAAGGTTTAGCGAAAAACTCTTCTGTATTAAATTAACGGGAGAATTTAGAAGATTACTCAACGCTGAACTAAGGGACCTACACCCGGTAAATATAATTCCTTATAGCATGGGCGTTTAAGGTTGTAGGGCTTAGTAACGAGCTGTTCCATAAAATGTTAATAAACACTGAACTAACGTGTAAAAGTCCGAAGGGTAGACCGAAACGTAGATGGGAGGATTGTGTTAAAACAGATTTAGTGGAATTGGGTCTGGAGGGGCGTCATTGGAGGGATGTATGCAGAGAGCGTTTGGTAGTATCGGCATCGAACCTTCGGCTTCGTTAGGCCTTCATTATTATTATTATTATTAAAGTTATAAATAAATATGTAGAAATAAATTTGGCTTGATCATGCGCAGTACAGATTTTTGGAATGAGAAACCTTACGTAATATTTTCTGACAATCAAACCGTCCTTTGTTACAAGACTCATAACAGTCCTGCTATTAGATTGGTAGGAATATGATAACGATGATAAGGACAATCTGACCTCCATTAACTATTGGATATTACCGTTTTATATCTTTCAGGAAAAAGAGCTTGGCCTCGAAATCTGAAATTTTCTATTCTTAGACAACAATGTGATTAATGTTCTCACAATTTAAACATTCATGTTGCCTAGAACAATGGTCAATATCGACAATATCGATGAAATTGTTCACAGCCTATTGTTTGCGGATATTAACCTCAACCGCGCTGGATAGCGCCCGATGTAGTCACATTTCGTAGCCTGATGTGTAGAGCCTTCTAAAATTAATAGCGCTGGGTCAGACTTTCTCTGTTTTGTTTTGGCCATACAAAAATCGCCATTATTGTTGTTTATAGATAGTCGTTTTTCCAATTTTCATTCATCCATTTTCTCCTTATTCGATATTTTAAAATTCATTAATGGATTATGATGCACATATTTATGAGAAGATGGACAGTAGAGTAGCAAACAAATGAATGATAGTATTAAATTTTAGGCTTCATCTAGTTGCTAAAAAAAAAAACGAAATAACGAGGTTGCTTTTTGTATATTTATTTCATTTTTACTTTTTAATTTACTTTATTTATAAATTCCAATAAATCCCACCAAATCACATTTACCCTTCGTCCTAAACCTTCGTCTTGCCCTACAGTATCTTTTAATAATACCTAACTCATTCCTGTTGAACAGATCCGTTACTTAGGACTAAATCTGGATAAATGACTGACATGGAATCCTTATACAAGACTGAAAAGACAGGAAACTGCTCGTCGATTTCGACTATTACAGCATTTACTAGACAAACGGTCTAAATTGCCAATCCATCACAAAAGACCGATCTACATGACTATTATAAGGCCTATCTGGACATACGGAGTTGAGCTTTGGGCCTCCACTAAACCATCAAATTCCTCCCAAATCCAATCCTTACAGTCCAAAATCCTTAATGCTCCTTACTTTGTCACAAATCAAGTCATCCATCGTGACCTCAATGTCCCCTATGTTGCCGATTTGGCCAGAACAAGATACAAATTCTTCCATGATAAACTTCCCAACCACCTAACCCAACTCGTTTCTAACCTGGCTCCTCCTTCACTACCTAATAATCCTCCTAGACG
>NW_027112919.1:354663-358355 GCF_000696795.3 Halyomorpha halys | reverse complement strand
TATATATATATATATATACGTCATACTATATAGTATCTTTCTTCGACGAATGTCTACTGTAAACCAACACTAAAATCCTGCCTAAAAAGTTCCTCAAAACGTAAGCTCTTTTAGTTATTTTATTTTTAAAAGATTAATTGTTAAATAACTTATAAGATTTAATATAAGTTTACTATTATACTTGGATATATTAGTTATTTATATAAAACTGCTCAACTGTTAATGGAGTTAACTGGTTTTATATGATGTCGACCCGGCAGCTCGAATCGCTTTTCGATTCATCGTGGATTCGATTTATAAATGTGACAATACATCATTGATACACTTATCGATATATTTATCTTAATTAGAGCCCCTAAATATAGCCTGGTTCCTAATATTGGTGAACCGTAGGATTGACATTATCTTAAGTTCACGGACACCGCCGCACCCTTGGCAAGCCTTTGTTTTAGCTGATGCTGTACCTTCAGGAGTGGCCGAAACCTTATCATTACTAATCACAGATTGTTACTGTGTGTGTATATTTATACGTTATGTAAGAAGCATTTAAAAAAAAAATCGATGCAGTGGTGCATGAGTATGTGATTATTATCCCAAAAAGTTGTACTAGCAAAATATAGAATATTTTATAATGAGGTATAGATAGTTGACCGTAGATTATGATTGGAGAAGTGTGTCGGGGGGGTGCGGTCAGCAAAGAACAACATAAACAAAACCATATTTATTGATTTTATGCCGACGTTTCGACCTGAATTTCAGATCTTCATTAGGGGTTATAGCGTAGGAGGTAGGTACAAAAGACCGATCTACATGACTATTATAAGACCTATCGGGACATACGGAGTTGAGCTTTGGGCCTCCACTAAACCATCAAATTCCTATATAAAAAATATATTTCTAACTCTAGGATAATAATAATAATAATAATTTATTTATGGGGCTACCTCCGTTCAACTAAAGTTTGCCTGTGAAATGCATAAAGTAGACAATCAATTGTAGTAATTTTACAAAAATGATGAGTTTGTTTGTTTTTGTTTGGTGGCGCCAAACTTCATCTATATTTTATTTTATTCGGCTTATATTCGTTTAATTTTATTTATTTTTTTAATTTGATCATTTTTTTTTCTTCCATTCAATGTTATGTCTTTGCCGGTAAATGTTGTTATTTTAAAAACTGAAACACTAATTCTATGGTTTTATCATCGTTTCCGAGAGTTTTTGAGATATCTTGGTTTAGTCCTAAGCTATTGAGATGTGTGAAATATGGGCATCTTTGGAAAATATGGCTTATTGTTAGATTGTTGTAGCAATACTGGCAGTTCGGAGGCGTTTCTTTTGAAATAAGATAGGAGTGGGTGAGCCTCGTGTGACCTATTCTCAGCCTGGTCAGAACAACCTTCTCCCTACGGTATTTGCGACTGGAGGTACTCCAGGGCTTGACATCCTTTTTAATAATTTTTAATTTACTCATTGAGATTTCATTCCACAAAGATTGCCATTTATCTTTGACTTCATTTCCAAGAGGTTTGCTCATTTCTGATGGAGTTATAATTGCTTAACCCCGTCCCGGTAAAAATGACGAGTTAAAGGTCGTTTATATAAACTAATAACAAACAATATATCCAAGCTGAGCTATCAACAACGTTAGAATAAAACAGTAAAACCAAAACGTCACTTCATGTTTAATAATATAAAAAAACAAACAAAACAAAATATATACCTCCTATTGGGATGATAGTTGTCTAACTCTAAGCAAAAAGTTTTGTGCTACATATATAAAAAACAGTTTAAGGTCCAATCCTGAGGGCACATATAGAAATTCATAAAACTGATTTCGGCTAATATCGCTTAGCTTCGGCATGTATCGGATTCGGTTTTCATGATAGGCGGGGCAATTTGTCAAAAAATGGAAACAATCCTCCAGGGCCGTTCCATCACAAGCTGGACAAAGCTTCTGTGGGTCCAAAGTATATTTGTGTGGACCGAAACTTAGAGTAATTGCATATTTACCGGAGAGTCGTAGTTGGGCAATTATTCTCGAGTGAGCTATAGGGCAACTGATCTTTAGGTAGCTTTGAGGAGCATCCGTTTTAATGAAGACCCTACCGTAGCACGGGTTATAGTTCGATTCTCGTAATAACAAGAGGTCTTTATCCTTGACTAATTCCCTTTACTGACTGAAAAGACAGGAAACTGCTCGTCGATTTCGACTATTACAGCATTTACTAGACAAACGGTCTAAATTGCCAATCCATAACAAAAGACCGATCTACATGACTATTATAAGACCTATCGGGACATACGGAGTTGAGCTTTGGGCCTCCACTAAACCATCAAATTCCTCCCAAATCCAATCCTTACAGTCCAAAATCCTTTATGCTCCTTACTTTGTCACAAATCAAGTCATCCATCGTGACCTCAATGTCCCATATGTTGCCGATTTGGCCAGAACCAGATACCATTCCTTCCATGCTAAACTTCTCAACCCCCAAATCCACTTGTTTCTAATCTGGCTTCTCCTTCATTACCTAATAATCCTCCTAGGCGTCTGAAAAGAAGATTACCTCGGGATCTTCTCTTCTAGAAATGTTATTGGAGTTCTATCAATGGGTAGATTCTCCACATGTCTGCATCATGTCCCTATCTCATCACAGCAAATTTACTAGTTGTATATATGTTATACGGTCGTAAATAACAATATATTAATAAATAAATGATTTAAAAAAAAATCATTTTTGTTCTTTATATTCTTTATCTTATTTTTAGCCTTATGGAAGCCTTAAATTTAGGCCGAAACGTCGGCGCTGATGTAAATTTTCGAATGTCATTTATTTTTATGTAAATTTAAAAATGTTTTTATTAATAGAGCAGCAGTGTGAAATATACATATTCTGTACTTATATATTTATAATTTATTAAAAATAATAAATTTTTTTTCTTTGTTACAGGTGAGTTTTGTCCATGTGTATATATATATATATATACGTCATACTATATAGTATCTTTCTTCGACGAATGTCTACTGTAAACCAACACTAAAATCCTGCCTAAAAAGTTCCTCAAAACGTAAGCTCTTTTAGTTATTTTATTTTTAAAAGATTAATTGTTAAATAACTTATAAGATTTAATATAAGTTTACTATTATACTTGGATATATTAGTTATTTATATAAAACTGCTCAACTGTTAATGGAGTTAACTGGTTTTATATGATGTCGACCCGGCAGCTCGAATCGCTTTTCGATTCATCGTGGATTCGATTTATAAATGTGACAATACATCATTGATACACTTATCGATATATTTATCTTAATTAGAGCCCCTAAATATAGCCTGGTTCCTAATATTGGTGAACCGTAGGATTGACATTATCTTAAGTTCACGGACACCGCCGCACCCTTGGCAAGCCTTTGTTTTAGCTGATGCTGTACCTTCAGGAGTGGCCGAAACCTTATCATTACTAATCACAGATTGTTACTGTGTGTGTATATTTATACGTTATGTAAGAAGCATTTAAAAAAAAAATCGATGCAGTGGTGCATGAGTATGTGATTATTATCCCAAAAAGTTGTACTAGCAAAATATAGAATATTTTATAATGAGGTATAGATAGTTGACCGTAGATTATGATTGGAGAAGTGTGTCGGGGGGGTGCGGTCAGCAAAGAACAACATAAACAAAACCATATTTATT
>NW_027112919.1:350123-354432 GCF_000696795.3 Halyomorpha halys | reverse complement strand
GACAACAGTTGGTACCATCTTTCTCTTAATAATTTATAGTTTTATTATTAGGAGGTAGGCCTAAAACGTTTTAGACCTACTACGCCATAACCCCTGATGAAGACCTGAAACTCAAGTCGAAACGTCGGCATAAGATAAATAAATATGGTTTTGTTTATTTATGTTGTTCTTTGCTGACCGCACCCTCCGACAAACTTCTCCAATCATTAGAATAGTTTATATTCAAATTGGAAGTTTTTTATACCTTAACAATTTATTAATTAAAAGTTTTTTTTCTTTAGATTATTATCAATATTTCATAGTTTAGTTTGTACAACGTTTTGGGCTTCTTTCCCATCTTCAGGATTTTCATAAGGAATTTTATGTGTTCACCTCAACATCTTAATAAATAAAACAAACAACTTCCAAGGAAATCAAATCCAGACGAAAAACAAATTATGGAATTAGGTGAAAAAATATAAAAAAGCTAGAAGCAGAATACAAGAGAAAATCACAAGAAATTATATTCCAACATAATATAAATAGAATATTATTCTTGAAGATGGGGAAACCCGGAACGTTATACAAACAAATAAATAATAGTACTAATATTCTTAAGGTAGTTTATCGTACACCTCAACATCTTAATGAAAACAACAAACAACTTCCCAGGATATAAAATCCAGATAAAAATTTATCGTGTGAATATAACATTTTATTTTTTTATTCTTCACTTATTTTTTCCATTACATGTCTTATTTCTCCTCAATTCTTCGTTCAGGCAAATGAAAATTGATTTAATTATTGCTTAACTTTGTCAGCATTACGGTGTTTGATGTCAGTGCTTCTCAAAGTGGGCACCGCGGAACACTGAGATGTCTGAAGCATATGTCAGGGAAATGCACTGTCTTAAAATATTACAAAAACAAAAAAATTAATTAATATAGGAAATATAAGGGCATTCCAGCATTTATTTTCCACATTTTTTTTTCTTCATACTTAACCGCTTTAAGGATAATTGTAGTGACATGTTTATTTTTTAGCGCGACAAGGGTACTGCAAAATAAGTTTTGGAACTTCTCTTTTAGGTGTTTCCACTATTTCTTTCCCATAGCCTTAGATACGGTATAAAGGTCTATTATTTTCGGAGAACATGCAACAAAAAGTGTATGGGAGTAATACAGACCTCCCAGAGTGCAGTAGGAAGAGTTGTGATCTGGTGGCGAAAGGTCGAATGGTCATCAAAGTAGTGAAGTCATCTGGAGTGGAGTATCCTGTCCTTAATGCCGGCAGGAAATTCCTCCAGCACAGGTTCGTTTCCTTTAGCGTCAGAGGCACAACATTCTTCTTTGCTTTATATATAACCCTATACCTTTTTCGGGGCTGGTTTCATTATTTAAATAAAATAAATTATATCCAATTAAGCCCTAACGTTTCGGCCAACCTGATTTTAGACTTAAAGACAATCTATTAAATAACAGCTTTTATCTATATATAATTTGAATTCTTGTTTGATACTGTTTTTTTTTTTTATGGTCACTGGCTGAGCAAGTGCGCTAAAGCCGCAAACACTCTCAACTTGAGTGGAGAATCTGACCGTTGTCAGAACTACAATTTTACTTATGAATTAGCGTAATATAACTATAAAAGCCTAACATCCAACTATTTCATAAATGAGCAAAACATTTTCATAAACTTTCAATATGTTTTATGTAAATATGGAGAGTTTTAAACATAGTTCTATTTTTTTCTTTATTTCTTTTTATTTAAAAAAAAATCAACTAATATTATTAATATTACCATGAAATACAACAAATGATAAGTTATAATGACAATTATAAAAAAAAAAAAAGTAAAGAAACAATACAAAAAATTATTACTATAAAGCTATTACTTGTTTCTAAATGTTAAGAAGTAATATTGGATCTCTATTAACATAATGTTTATTTTTCATTATAGGAAGATAGTCCGGTATAGTCAATAAAGGTACAAAATAATAAAAATAATTATTTTATGTTATTCAACGTTTCGTCCCACTTTGCAGGGCTTCTTCAGGGCTAAATGAAAACAAGATACATACATTGTGAGATGTATATATCTGCATGTAAAAAGGTAGTAAAGAATTATACAAAAGAGTTAAAAAAAAAGATTAAGTTAAGAAAATAAAAATATGAATCAATGGATATTCATTTATTATTATAATTATAGTATGAATTAATAACACCTATAGTCATCTGTGAGAAAACTGTAAATATACAAATATAGTAATAAATAGTAGAACAATACCTATTAGAAATAGTAACAAATATGGTAAAAAAAAAAGATAAATATGTAATTGAAAAACAAATGGGTGAACTAAATTTGTCATAGTTAAGGTGCGGAGTAAACAGGAAATAATAAAAAAAATCATAAAAGTTCAAACAAGAGTATCTAGTCACAACAGCGATACGACCTGTTAGATAAGGGTTCAATCTATCGATTTTATGTTATAAATCAATTCTTAGGACATTTAGGAGGATTTGTATCTTCAATAGAGTAATGGCATAACATATATCCCTGTGGCAGTATTACACCACTGGAGTTAAATAATAGTTTTTAAGAATTGCTTAATTCTTTATATTAAATAATAATATCAAACAATACTAATTGAAGATTATGAAGCAGTTTTACGATTGTGAATTCTCCTCTCTCACCACAGGACAGTTCTTTCTCCTTAAGGACTCTCTCACAATCTCCGGGAAATCCCACTACATGTACATGAGCTCAGCCTTTCTGTATTTTTATGAATCATAGGAAGGAGCCTCATAATATTATTAAATTCTATGGTTTAATTTAAATTTATAATTTTATTAAATATATTATAAGTTGTGATAAATTATAATTTAGAAAGTTGACTGTGATAAAAAGTTTTAATTTAATGTGAAAAATTGACAAATTATGGTAATTTCTGGACCGAAATAATTGACCTAGGCAGAATAGCCTGCATAAAGTGGTTTTTAAATGATGTACTTCTAAAATTGTACCTAATACAATTTTAGGAGTACATACAATCCTAAATTGTCCTACTCATCCACAAAGACCTCAACATGCCATTCGTTGCAGATTTGGCCCGAAACAGATATGCGCCTTTTCATTCTAAACCTCTTACCCATCCTCACCCATTAATTATTAATCTCTCATCCTTAACAATCAATACAATGGACTTGTAATGAAATAAAAATTGTTTTGAGACTAAACTTGGATAAAATTAATTTATTTAAACAAAAGTATTATCATTAAAAAGCATTTTGCATTAAATAATTAAATCTAATATGAAAAGGTTTTAAAAAGAATTAGTTTCTCTTGTACTGTTCTATTTCAGTTCCACCACAACCACTTCTGACTGTGTGAAGCATATACAGATTTTGGGAGAGAAAAATCCGTATTATACATGCTCCATACAGTTTCGAACAGTGAGAAGTGTTTGTTGGAACAGACCCACTGGATTGACGCAATTACTGACGCTCACAAATAGAGACAGGTCGAGCAGAGGAAAGGGTCATTAGTTATTCCCTCGAGTAGGTGCGGGTTCCATTCACCAGCACAACACCATAAACGTCTGCCAAAGTCAATTATTGGTCCATAAGTGACACAATAGAGTAGGAGGGGTGTCGCCAATTCGGTCTGAGCCAGTATTTCAAAGGTACACCTACGGCAAGCAGATGTTCCCGAACGGTGACGTCTACCATACATCGATTATCCTAAATCTCGATGAGGGGATTACGTAAGAGATGGGAACAATAGCGTACAGAAACCGAAGCTGGCGGTGGAGGTCGCTATTCCCCTTCACTTCCTACGATCGGCTCAGGGTCAAGTGCGCCCGGTCGTCTCTCCGGAAAGCGGATGATCCGGAGGAGAGAGGGTGGGGAGTATTGTGTTAGCTAGCATCAATCCAAGGATCAAGGAGCAATTTGAAATAAATTCAGGACAAAGAAAAAATCCAAATAGTTAAATTTATTCTTATTTCTGATATTATATAATTAATATTAAAAAAAAAATTGTATCGTATTTCTTGAAAATAAAAACTCCTGCATTGTATCAATGGCTACCGAGAGGGGAGGGAAAAGTGCAAGTATACAATACTTCATATATAAACTCATTATATAAAACAAGATTTTTAGTTATTTTAGGAATGTCTGGTACATATTTTCTCTTCGCTTAGGATCGAATGAGCTGAAAATCGATAGGTTGAATTTGATTTTAGCCTCAGAGAAAATCTATAGCAATACCAATACCAAAATATACAGCATACCAATCAATCCATGATCGGACATATATATATATATATATA
>NW_027112919.1:345222-350073 GCF_000696795.3 Halyomorpha halys | reverse complement strand
TATATAGATATACTACATATAGTAATAATAATAATCTATTTATTTGTTTATTGGGCAACCCCTGTAATGATGATGAGTTACAGATCGTTTATATAAACTAATAACAAACAATACACCCAAGCTGGGCTATCCATATTAGGTAGAATGAAATAGTTTTTTTTTTAAATTTATTTAATGTAATTTACAACTGTACAAAATAATACAATAAGTAAATATGTTTTATGTTTCATATACACTTGAAAATCTTGAGAAGGAACTACCCATCGGTGAAATTTCAAACATTAATTTAAATTAGAAGGTCCCGTAGCCATCTTCTTTTCAGACGCCTCGGAGGATTATCAGGGATTGTTATAGATGAAAGATTAAGAATTAATGGGTTAGGGTGTTTAAGGAGTTTGAAATGAAAAGACGCATATCTGCTTTGAGCCAATTCTGCGACGAATGGGATGTAACGTAAGATTTTGGATTGTAAGGATTAGATGCGGGAGAAATTTGATGGTTTAAAATGAAATGGTAAACCAAAAACGTCACTTCATAATTTAATAATATTAAAAAACAAAATAAAACAAAGCTATACCTCCTATAGAGACGATAGGTGTTCAGCTCTTAGCATAAGGTTTTGGGTTACATATATAAAAAACAGTTTAAGGTCCAATCCTGAGGGCACAGACAGACATTCGTACAACTGATTTCGGCTAATATCGCTTAGCTTCGGCATGTATCGGATTCGGTTCTCATGATACGCGGGGCAATTTGCCAAAAAATGGAAACAATCCTCCAAATCCGTTGGGTCCAAAGTATATTTGTGTGGACCGACATTTCGAGTAATTGCATATTTACCGGAGAGTCGTAGTTGGGCAATTATTCTCAAGTGAGTTATAGGGCAACTGATTTTTAGGTAGCTTTGAGGAGCATCCGTTTTAATGAAACTCTACCGTACCACGGGTTATAGGTCGATTCTCGTAATAACAAGAGGTCTTTATCCTTGACTAATTACCTTTATCTATCCAAGATCTCTCCCCCATTCTAATTTTGATACTTACCGGACCATTGAATAGTATCGGGTCAAACATTCCGAAGCTCTCCAATATTTTACTTATCTGCGTTACCCAATTATATTGCAGCAATTTTTTTTTTCTGTCTTCAAGACTGCTGGCTTACACGATCTTAGAGACTCCAGCTGTCAAGATGGAAATATCCCTTAATGTCAAGTCGTTGAATGTACTTGGCAAATGTTAAGTATAATATAAAAAAAAAAAATATGTTATGACATGACGAGAACAGAAGACACAGAGTAGCAGATGCCCAGGTTTAATGGCTCGGCTTCTATCCAGAGCTTCCATTGTGGTGAAGTCTATTGTGGAGAAATATGCTCTGCCATTACAATCCATGATTTATCATTGCTTTCCTCTTTATATTTTTTAATATACTGTATGAAAATATTTTGTTATGATAATATAAATTTAAAAAAACACGTTTTTATGATGGCATAGAGTTCCTATCCCGACGGAATAATGGCACAAAAGAAAATAACAAAACATAATCCACCCAAAAAAGCAGAGTTTTCGACGTATTTATTTTAATATCATTCGAAGCTAATAAAAAAAAAAATGACCCATAAATTTGTTTTACCAACTTGGTACACAGAGACAAAGCATCTTATGATCTTTATATATGATGTACTTTTTTTTTTTAATCATTTATTTATTGTTATTTACAACTGTATAACATATATACAACAAGTAAATTTGCTGTAGGTGAGATAGTGACATGATACAAATATGTGGACAATCTACCCACTGATAGAACTCCAATAACATTTCTAGAGGAGAAGATCCCGAGGCCATCTTCTTTTCAGACGGAGGATTATTAGGTAATGAAGGAGAAGCCAGGTTAGAAGTAAGTGGATTTGGGTGGTTGGGGAGTTTTCCATGGAAGGAATAGTATCTGGTTCTGGCCAAATCGGCAACGTATGGGACATTGAGGTCATGATGGATGACTTGATTTGTGACAAAGTAAGGAGCATTAAGGATTTTGGACTGTATGTTGTTATAGTCGCAATCGACGAGCAGTTTCCTGTCTTTTCAGTCTTGTATGAGGATTCCATGTCAGTCGTTTGTCGAGATATAGTCCGAAGTAACGGATCTGTTCGACAGGAATAAGTGGGATATTATTAAGGGATACTGTTGGGCAATAGGTCATTGGCTTGCGACGAAGGGGTAAATTTGATTTCATGGGTTTTATTTGAATTAATTTTAATCCTCCAATTTTGGCACCATTCTTCAAGGGTGGTGATATGGGATTGGAGGATTTCGGATATAATGTAAGGATCATTGTTCACTGACAATAGACATGTATCATCGACATATGTGGTGAGGATAGTGTTAGGATGGGTTGGGATGTCAGCTGTGAAAACTGTATAAAGGATAGAACTAAGGATACTACCCTGAGGAACTATATGATGTACTTAAAACGGAAAGAGGGGAATTAAGCTAGTTAAATCGAACAATATTTAAAAAGTGGCTAAAATTGGAAAAAACGGCCACTCTCCCCTCCATGCTTGCCTTACTTCTCTTATGTTTGAAACAGACACTTGTAGCGAGTAGATTGGTCCATTTTCGATATTTCACTAACTCACTAGAGGAGAACATAACACAAACTAAGTTAGTAGGCAATCCTTCCCGGCCCTACTAAAATTCTTCTTTTTCGTATCCTCCTTAAACGAAATAGATTTATTATACATACATATAACATTGATAATGATATATGAATACCTGTGGAGATGTTGCGTTGGATTGCATAGTGGTGTGTCGGTCATGGCGTTTTTCAAATATTGCTCGATTTAACTATCTTGAAGTTTCCTCTTCCAGGTTTAAGCTAATATCTTATAAGTGATATAGGACCGTCGCTCCCCGGGGGTCTTAGCGGGGCGGGTCCAGCTGGGAAGGATTGCCTTTTTTTGTGTTATGAATGTGGTAAGAAAAAAAAAAGCACTTATTACCTTCGAGTTTGCTTCCTAGGATGACTATTCTCGCATTTTTCGGTTTGCCTGCACGATTGCAGGTTTGATTGATACGGTGTTCTTTGCAGGGTCCAATTCACTTAAAACGGGAAGAGGAGACTTAAGAAGATTATAACCTGTCTAAAATTGAAAAAGAAAAAAAAAAATCATAATTATGAGAGATAGTTGACCATGGATGACGTACGAGATGATGGTTGGGGGTGCGGTCAAGTGAAACACAAATAAGATGAAGTAGCTTATTTAATTGTGCCAACGATTCGGCTAGAGTTTCTAGCCTTCATCAGGGCTAAGAACAGAACAAGATAACAACCAATAAGTATAGCAAATAAAAAAGAAAATATAAACAGAATGACATAAAGTGAATAATTTTACAAAATGGAATTGATAAAATGAAGTGATGAGAGAATTGGAAAATAAAATTTATACATAAATAATTGAATAAATAAAGAAGGGGGGGGGGAATAAATAAAACGATTTTTTTTTTGGTTTATTTATTTATTATTTTTTCCCCCATCTTTATTTTACCACCCCTTCTTTTCTCAGTTTTCCTTACCCACGTTATTAGTTATGTTCACCATAAATTATTATTGTTGTTTTAAAAAAAAATGTTTTTCTTCTATTCATCTCTTTTGCTTAACTTTACTTATATTTTGCCTTTTTATCAATTATTATGTTTACATATTTTTATATTTTCTTTCTCTCAATTTTCTTTTTCTTTCCATATTTCAATTTTTCAATTATTAATAACTAATATATTTATACTTCTTTGCATTATATAACTTCATTTTCATTTTATTTCCTTAATTATGTTATGTTAGCTACTTTTTCAATTATTTATGTATACATTTTATTTTCCAATTCTCTCATCACTTCATTTTATTAATTCTATTCAGTAAAATTATTCACTTTATATCATTCTGTTTATATTTTCTTTTTTATTTGCTATACTTATTGGTTGTTCTGTTATCTTGTTCTGTTCTTAGCCCTGTTGAAGGCTAGAAACTCTAGCCGAAACGTTGGCACAATTAAATAAACTACTTCAACTTATTTGTGTTTCATTTGACCGCACCCCCAACCGTCATATCATATCCTAAAAAAAAAATTCTTTTGACAGTAGTTTTAAAATCAGTAGAGTCTACTGTCAAACTATCATCTAACTCGGGTTCGTAGATAGTTGTGGCGATGAATTACAAAACTAAAATGTGGATAAGCAAACTCAGCTTCACATATTTTGATTGATAATTACTTCTAGATAAACTGAAAATTTAAATAAACATTTTAATTATTCCAAGATCATTAAACAATTTAAATACATCAGATACATATCAAAGCTTCATTTTAAAAATATTTACTACTGATTATTTTTATTATAATTAACTATAAAGGTGTGTTATGTTTCCCTTCCTTGGTGTTGACGAATTCCTTTTATCAAGCCCGTCCAGGGTTCAAGACCTCTCCCATGTCCCCTTCCTCAAGTGTCGAGGGGATAACTTTTACTTTCAGGGGGAATTTTTTTTGTTTTGTTTTCTTTTTCACTTGTTCGGTTAGGATTAGTTTGAAAACTGGTTGAAGTTCTACGTCGGAATGGGCTGCGAATTTATTAAATTCAGGCAAAACAATTATTTAATTTTTATATAAATAAATCCTGACAAATCCCACCAGATCACCTTTACTCTCCATCGTAAACCTCTGCCCTCCTGTCCTACAGTATCCTTTCTAAATACACCACTAATGCCTGTTGAACAGATTCGATACTTAGGACTCCTTGACTTGGCAAGAGACTTGGAATCCACACACAAGATTGAAACGACAAGCAACTGCTCGTAGAT
>NW_027112919.1:326742-344897 GCF_000696795.3 Halyomorpha halys | reverse complement strand
ATTTTCAAGTGTATATGAAACATACTACATATTTACCTATTGTATTATTTTGTACAGTTGTAAATTCCATTAAATAAATAATTTTTAAAAAAATTTATATAAGTCTTATTAAAAGATAATTATGTTTATATATTTTTGTTATATTTTTGCCTTGTTTAAAGAGTAAATTATAACATCAACCCGGCTTACAAATTCTATTTTCATAATTTATTTAACATTCGTTTTTTATATTAGTTCAAAATTTTATTTGTATTTATACATACATAATTTCTTATTATTATGTTTATTTATTTGTTAATATTTTGGTATGAATTTGATTATTACTTATTGCCTATGGTTGTGGGAGATTATAATATCAATAAATAAATTTTTAAAAAATAACATTCATTTTCATTAGTTATATCATAATTATTACCAAGAGTGTTTATCTTTGTAGGAGTAGTAGTTTTTATGTTATTTGACAAAATAAATTCACAAAATGTTAATTTTTAGTTGTTTGTGCAAAATTCTTGATTTTTGAAAAAATATATCTCTACACCCATAAAATGCACATATGTCTGCCAACACTCAAAATAAAGGAAATTACCTTTACTATAAAGTAGTTCATGACACTTATCCTCGTAGGAATAGTAATTTTTATGATATTCGCATATGAATATAAATTTGGAAAATGAAAATTTGTCCGGACAACTATAAATCAATTTTTTTTTAGCAAATATCATGAAAACTATTATTCCTAAGAAGAAAAATGTGAAATTAGAAAAACTACTTTATAGCCCATTAATCTAGATTTAATTTGAATGCTAATACAGATCAGTACGTCAAATGGTTTTTGAGATATAGAATTTTCAAAATAAATTCACTAACTTCTGATGTTTCAGTACGTTCTGTACAAAATTTCTATTCAATATTGAGCAATTTTTAAAAAGCTATATCTCGAGAACTATTGAACGTAAATGCTCCGAATGAAACATTAATTATCTTTAACATTTTGAAACAGCTGCCATTTTATATTCTCCCTACCTATACTTGGCAGACTCATCAATTTTGACTAGTAATTATACATAATTTTCATTAAAGTAATAAAAGATTGGGGTCAAAAACTGCTTTTTTTTCTCCTCTTGGGCTCTTGTACTATTCGTAGCCCTCTCACCTCCAAAAATTAAATCTGAATTCTCATAGGATGTGAAGTATTATAATGTAGAAATGTCCATTTAACAAATGTGATTATTATTTTATTAAATTAGGATTGTAACATAATTTTATTTATTTCTTATCCATTTGGAAATCTATTTTATAGTATTATGAAAAAAAAGTTCCTTAGATCTTATCAAGAATCATTATGTTGAAGTATACGTATATATAATTATATTTATATATCAATTACGTATTATACGTATTATATTAATTACGTATATATAACCAAACAGAGGTGATACTGAAGTATTTACATGACTGAATGTTTTTATCCTCACTCGTTAGTGCATATTAATGAAGACTGTGACGGAATGTTGCGTAGATATGTGTTGGGAAGCAGGTTCTGTAGGTACTGCCTGCATCTTTAATGAAAAAAAAATCTAACAAAAAGAAGTTGGTCGTGGTAGCTCACCTCTTTATAAATAGCCAGGCCACACGTGCTCTTCTACAGCTGCCCTGTCTGAGCCAGGTCTGGTTTTATATGTCGGGTCCAAGACCGGTGCATATAAAACAGTATGTACAAATGTGTATATTCATAATTTAAATAATAAATAGAAATTAAATAGAAAAAAAATAATTTTAAAATATTTTTTTAAATATTTTCGCTAACTTTAATCATTTATTCATCACCCTTGATTAATTGACTATCAGTAGATTGCCTATCAAAATTACTAATTCAGAAATTTAATCAAAAGAAAATTATTTCTTCCCTAATAGTCTAGGTAAGATGTATTTTTTAATTTTATTTTTGTTAATTGATTAGAGCTTTTCCACTGTTAAAATTTAATTAATTAAACCTTACATAGAATTTTTATTGTGTTTATTTTCAATTATTTAATTTTTTTTTTAATGTGTTATTTTCATAATATTTAAGTTAGATTATCATTACTCTTCGTCATAAACAGTATTCTTTAGGAGTATTCATGATATTGTGTTTAATGTAAAATAGTTTACCAAGTTAAGTGTTATAAGTATAGAATTGTGAGCAGCCCTATTTAAAGTCATGTTAAATGCATATTAAATGCATATTAAATGCTCCTAGCGGATTTTTGAGCAACTTGTTTTATAACCTTTCCTTCCAAAACTTCATGTTATTGTTTACTGCTAAGTTTTGATTAAATTAATTTATTAAGACTGCCTAAATTCAGTGAAAAGTACAAATTCTGTGAAAGCTTGCCTAGTGAGTGCCTTATTGATCTTCTAACTTGCGAGGAAGAGAATCAAGAATATTGAGAATCAACAATTCTAACACAATCTAAACACAAAATACGAGCAAGTAACCTAATACGACAACAAACAAAACGGTGACGAGCTTAGCTAGTCTGTTTCGTGACGTCATTCTCCATTTAACAGACCTAGTAACAGACTCTCAACAGAGCTATATGTTATATCGTTTTAACATGGTAAAAGAAGAAAATATTTCTCCATTTAACATAAGTTTTTCTATTTAACACGCTTTAATGTTAAACTAAACATCATGAATACTCCTTTTATTAATATTCCACTATATATTTATCGAAATGATCGACTAACGAATCATTATAAAGGACAGTTTCCTGTCTTCTATGATGATTAAGGTGCTATGAAGAAACATCCTGAACTTCAAATTAATTAGAAAAGACCCGTTGATGTAACTTTAAAAAGGCCTACTTGGATTTACGAAGTTGAGCTTTGGGGATTCCAATCCAAAATCCTCAATGCTCTTTCCTTTGTCCCAATCCTCCATAATGACCTCTCCCTGTTCTAATAGTTTCTATTTTGGCCTGAAATGATATCAATTCTTTTTTTTTTTTTTTTTTTTCCGACCAAGACTCCCATTGGAGTCCTATGCTGCCTAACCATTGGTTGAGGGTCAAAGTTCTTCATTTTGTGGGACCGCCACTCAATGAAAAAAGTCGACGTCCCAGGCCGGATTCGAACCGGCACCGCCAATAGACATCAAATTGGTAAGACTGTGTCTTAACCACTGAGCTACGGGTGGCCCAATTCTTTCGTACCTTTCATTAATATAAATGGGTACATCACAGTTATATAATACTTTTCATATATTATTAATTCTTTTACTGTGTCTTCTCCCTTTGTATTATAAGATGTAGCTTTAAGTCCAGTTAAGGTGGTGTGGTCTAGCGGTAGCTAAAGGCTACGGCTTTGAATTAATGGAACATGAAGGGACCGTACCGCCGGTTTTTTGCAAACGAAAATTACCACTGGAATATAATGACAAGAGTTAATTGTTTTGCAAAAAATACATAACAATTTCTTTTTTAACATTACTATTAGTAAGGCAATTAAAAAAAAAAAAAAAAAATACTAGTAGATTTGGAACTATTTTCTATTAAAGACTGAATTATTGAGTCTCGAATCCAAATTCATAGCTTGTTATAACCTAGACTCAATTAAAACACCTTCTTTTCTCTATAGTGGCACATCTGAAAAAAATTTTTTTTTTTTTCTTCGATGTATTCTACGGATTGTACGTGGTTTGTGGTTAATTTTTGACGAACTCAATAGCTTTGGGATCTGTAGAGCTGCGGTTTCAAAACTTTTTTAGCCACAGGCACCCTTTTCGGGCTAAAAAAATAATTCGAAGCATTCTTATTGTGCTAAAAAAATATAAAAATGTCACTAAAATTACTCTTAGAGCTATCGAGTATGTAGGATAATAAGAAAACCAATGCTATATATTGGATATAAATATTGGAATGTTCTGTATATTTGCTATTAATTAATTACAAGTTTCTGCTTTTTTTTTCTTTTTTTTTTGGAAATATTTTGAAAAAGTAGCATTCACATGGTACACCCTTGGGACAAGCTTGGGCCACGTGGGAACCTCTGCTGTAGCGGGACCACAGTAGACAAAGAAACCCCTGTATACGGTAGTATCTTTGGAACACGTCAATTTCAAAATAAAACTAAGTCGTTTTTTCCGTCAGATGTACCACTATTCAAACAAAGCAGCCATATTTACAGTTTTGGCGACGATTTCTAGTTTATAATACAAGTAGTTTATATTATATTTTACAATGATTTTTTTTTAATTACACATATTTGTTCAACAAATTCTTATGTTGTAAAATGAGTTGAAATAGGTTCATGGCTCCGAGGATTTCGGCAATCCTTGTCGAAAATATAAATTTTAATATTTTAACCGTAGCTATAAAAAATCCGATAAAATAAAAACAATATCCTTTATCATACGATAATGGTTGCTACCCCATTATTATTACTAGTTTAATGGTGTTTATTTATGGAAATTGCCTAGGTTGTCCTGATAAGAGGTATTTTTACACCTGTTCTCTAATCTCCACCCGCGTCATTCGCTGATAAGATAACGGATCAAATGGATTAAATTTCGTTAATCACGTAATTCTGTAATTTTCTCCACAAGATGACTATAATATAGGCTGTAATCGATAAGTTAGCTTTTATCTCTCGATTGGTAATACGAAAAATATTTAAAAATTAAAAATTGTTCTTTGAATTTAATTTTTATAATTATGTATTTATTTTATTTTTAAAAACTTGATAAAAATTCCAATAAATCCCAACAAATCACATTTACTCTTCGTCTTGCCCTACAGTATATTTTAATAATACTCCACTTATTCCTGTTGAACACGGATCTGTTACTTAGGACTACATCTGGACAAACGACTGACAAGGAATCCTCATATAATACTGAAAAGATAAGAAACTGATCGTCGATTCCGACTATTAAAACATTTACTAGACAAACGATATATACTTCCAATCCATTACAAAAGACTGAACTACATGACTGTTATAAGGCCTCCCGAACCCAATCCTTACAGTCCAAAAACCTTCGTAAAATCCTTAATGCTCCATACTTTGTCACAAATCAAATCATCCATCAGGACCTCAAGGTCCCATATGTTGCCGATTTGGCCAGAACCAGATACCAATGCTTCCATAATAAACTTCCCAACCACCCAAACCAACTCGTTTCTAACCTGGCTTCTCCTTCATTACCTAATAATCCTCCTAGGCGTCTGAAAAGAACATGGCCTCGAGATCTTCTCTAGAAATGTTTTTGGAGTCCTATCAATGGTTGATTCTCCACATGTTTGTATCATGTCATTATATCACTTACAGCCAATTTACTTGATGTATACAGTTGTAAATAACAATAAATAAATTAATAAAAAAAAAATCTTGATTTATGAACCTTTTGAATTTATTCGTTTTATAATCACAGTAACAGTAAAGGCATGTTTCAGTGATTAAATTTGTAGCCGCTTTCATGGTGTAAACTATATTACATTGCTGTCGTGGAAGTATTGTAATATAACATTTTGCGTTATACTTGACGCGATCTGACTACGCCCAACCTTACAAATAGTAAATTAAGTATTAACTAATAATGAATTATTATTAATTTCCATTGTAACCCTTACGAAGTTGAATACTTTTATAAAAGTTATTTTTAATGTCTTTTATTAATTAGAAAAAAAATTATGAAGAAGATGGTCAGCAACTATTTATTTTTTGACGTTTCGCCCAACTTTGTAGATCTGTTGATAGCTCTACCTTAGTCACTATGATTTTTCAGTACATTTTTTAAAAATATTGCTTTAAAAAAACTATAACTCGGAAATTATTGAACGTGGAAAGCTCTATTAGGGCTCATATTTTAGTAAAGTTACTCTACTGTAAATGATGTTCTCTTAGATTTTCTATTGTTGTTGGTAGTTTTAAAGATATAGAGCTCGGAATGAAAAATTATTTTTTTTTTTATGTTTGAAACAACCGCAATTTGTTATTCCCCCTTCCTATACTTGGCAGACTCATCAATTTTGGCTAGTAATTATACATAGTTTTCATTAAAATAATAAAAAAAATTGGGGTTAAATAACTGACTTTTTTCTCCTTCTTGGGTCTTGTACTAATTCAGACGCAGCAAATGTCAAAGATATTAATTACCTCTTGTACGTCTTATAATGGATTTGTATTGGATATAGATTTGACTACACACAGACACGAAATTTCTTCATTGATGTCCAAAACGTAAATTTTAGTTAAATTATCGATAATTGAAGCCAACCTTTTTTTTTTTTTTTTTCACTTTCGGCGTTTATATCAAATGTAAATATCGCCCTACCTTCTTATAGCTGGGAAGGAAAAATTCAAATTTAAAATGACCTACTTAACATGAAAAACAAAAAGAACAATTATAATCTTATCTACTGCAAAATTTTCCACGAGTCAGATAAATATTTTCATAAGAGATATAATCAAACTTAATTTTATACGTTAACAGCTTAGAGAACATCTTTTATTAAAATATTAACAATTAAAAAAGTTTACGCTTGGAATGCAGATTTAAAAATTCGTGTTGGAAAGACATTTGCATTAATAGAATAGATGTAGCCGATAGATGAAACTGTGCGATAATTAGCATAATGGGAGGATGTACTCATGAGATTACATCGTAATAATTGCTGATATAATTATATAAATACAATTATCGTAATTATGTTAAGAGGAGAACTGCTCAGTTACTACTGGCCATGGCTTAATTGTTGTGTATCTCATAACAATTATATTTGAGTGTATGTAAATAATATCAATTATATTGTATTTTAATGACATACGAACTAATTGTACATAAATAAAAAATAATCTAATATGTAAAATATATACTTGCACGCTGCCATGTTGTGAAGGGGATTTTTGCTTAATATTCAGGAAGGTTATAGGCCGTACCGATGTCTGTTAGCAGTCAAATTAAAGCTTGTTTAATGTACTATAAAGTAGTTTATGACCTTTATCTTCGTAGGATTAGTAGTTTTCGTGATATTTGTAAAAATAAATTTATTTTTAGTTGTTTTGACAAAAATTCAAATGCAAATATCATTATATAAAAAAAACTGCCCCTACGAAGATAAACGTTAGAAACTACCTTATGATATATACAATTTTCTTTAATCTCTGGCAAGCATCTGTACGTCTAATGGTTTTTAAAATATATATATTTTTTGAGGTGTAGATAGTTGACCGTAGATTAATGATTGGAGAAGTTTGTCGGGGGGTGCGCTCAGCAAAGAACAACATAAATAAACAAAACCATATTTATTTATTTTATGCCAACGTTTTCAGTTGCAGGCCTACCTTCTACGCCATAACCCCTGATGAAGACCTTAAACTAAGGTCGAAACGTCGGCATAAAATAAATAAATATGGTTTTGTTTATTTCTGTTGTTCTTTGCTAACCGCACCCCCCGACAAACTTCTCCAATTATATTTTTTTTTCTTAAATCAAAATTTTTGTCTGAATAATTAGAAATCATCAAATTGTTATTTATTTTTTTTGCAAATAATTAAACTACTACTCCTACGATGGTAAACTTTACAAACTACTTTATAATACATTAAATTAGCTATGATTTGAGTACTAGTAGACATCTGCACGTCTGATGGTTCTTAAGATATAAATTTCCCAGTATAAATTCACCACACACATTTACTATTATTTTCATTACATTTTTTATGTAATGTTGTCTTTTAATAAAGTATAATTCAGGGCTCATATTTTAGCACATTTACTCTACTTTAAATGATGTTCTCTTAGGTTTTCTAGTATTGTTAGTAGTTTTAAAGTTATAGAGCTCCAAATGAAAAATTAATTATTTTTAACGTTTTGCAACAGCCGCCATTTTTTACTGTTCCTACCTATACTTGGCTGACTCATCAACTTCAACGATTAATTATACGTATTTTTCATTACAGTAATAGAAGAATGGGATAGTAATCAAATAACTGATTTATCCTTTTGTGTTTGTGAGACTTTCATTTGTCGTACTTAAAGTATAATATTATTATTAACAACACAATTTTGATCCTAATATACTCTCAAATTTTATTTTCAGAAATTTTCCAACGTTTCGGCCCTCAAGCCATTTTCAATGAGACAATCTATAAAACTTTTTGTTTTTATATTAATTACATTGTTTCCTTAACAACATACTCATATTTTTGGCTATACCTTAAATATTGATGTCATGTTCTTTAAAATAGTAGATATGACATCAACAATTAGTCTGCAGAAAAGATTTTAAAGAGGGCCGAAAGGTTGGAGAATTTCTGAAAATATGAGTTGTGAGTTTATTAGGATCAAAATTGTGTGTGTTAATAATGAAATAAACCACTCTTAAACAATCATTAATATAATATTGTATTAATAAATGTTCATGGATTTTAATATTTCTGATTTACTTAAAGATGGGTTTCAAATTTATTTATTTATTTATTTTTTTTTTGCTCATTGTTCTTGAAACATAGATTTTCCACAATAAATTCACTAGTTACTAATTTTTCAGTATATGTTTTATGAAATGTACAGATGTCTATTAGCGCTCAAATTAATAGGAGTTGTAGTTTTCATGATATTTGCTAAAAAATTAGACGATGATGATTTCCACTTATTCGGACAAAATTTGTGATTTATGAAAAAAGTATATCTTAGGACCCATTATACGTACAGATGTCTGTCAGCAATCTAATTTAATATACTATATTAAATATAATGAGGTGTAGATAGTTGACCGTAGATTACTGATTGGAGAAGTTTGTCGGGGGTGCGATCAGCAAAGAACAACATAAATAAACAAAACAATATTTATTTATTTTATGCCGACGTTTCGACCTGGGTTTCAGGTCTTCATCAGGGCTATAGAACATAAGAGATAACAACAACATTTAGAGTAATATTCAAACAATGTAATGTATGATAAACAATGAAATGTATAGATATATAAGTGAATATTAACACTGTAATTCAGATATAAGTGACTCAAGCACTATATTTCATTTTCTGTCATATTGTTCAATTTGTAGATTCAATACTTGTTTTTTCAGTATTTTAGACACAGCTTACATATCTTATATTATACATATCTTCTTACCTACATGATATTATATTTCATCTTTCAATCTACTACCATCTAATTCCACGATTATCAATCAATTTAATTTTTTTTACTGTTCAATTATCAGTTATCAATTTTCTATCATTTATGATTCAATTCAATATTTTGTATAATTCCAAATTTGTTTTTATACTATTCCTTTTCAATTTTATGTTTCTCTAAATGTTGTTGTCATCTCTTTTGTTCTACAGCCCTGATGAAGACCTGAAACTCAGGTCGAAACATCGGCATAAAATAAATAAATATCGTTTTGTTTATTTATGTTGTTCTTTGCTGACCGCATCCCCCACAAACTTCTCCAATCAATTATATTAAATATAGTATATTATATTGTAGTTTATGACTACTGATTTTTTTAGGAAATTTTGCTTTTTTTAAAAAAAAGAACTGTAACTCGGAAGATATTGAACTAGAATTAACTGCCTTTTTTTCTACCGGGTTCTTGGAGTACACATGGATTTTAATTTTAGAACGTTTCGGATCAAGAAAGTGCCTGAAATGAGTTCGTCTTAAAATCTGATTTTCCGTGTCATTATAAAAGCTTTATTTTTAGAATTTTCCAATTACATGTCTATGCCTTCAATGCAAATTTGGTCTATAAAGATCAGCGAATTAGTAAGTATTTTTGTATCTACAACTTTCACAGACAACTCTGCCAATAACTGACAAAGTTGTGCACGAAACCAGTCACCTCTAGCGAGGAATAGAGACAGGAGGGATGGCCTGGGAACTTAGGGGAACAGTTTGGGTTGCTTTTGTATAAGTCCCCTTTAAAGCAAAAGGGGCCTTTAAAGGCAGCTATTTAAACTGTCTCTTCGCCAACACCTGGCGTCTACGGGAGCTTCTCCACCGAATTTCTGTTGGCGATATTTTAACAAGAGTATCCGGGATTGAGGGATATTGGAATTGTAGTAAATGCAATTATCTAAACCCATCTGCTTGCTTAGTAATTCGATATTCCTGATTGTCCAAGAGCATCCGGGATTGCGGTATATTGGATTGTAGTAAACAATATTGTACAACTATCAATACTATAATCTGCTCTGAATTCTTAGTCTAATTCATTAATCAGCTATTGATTTTAGAATTCAATAAAATCGTGAGAAATAGAAGAAATAATGCATTGAAATATTACATTTTTCAGAATCATTATTCTTATGGATGCGAGGCCTTGCTTCTTACACTAAGGGATGAACAACGGCTTAAGATTTTCGAAAATAAAGTATTACATAAAATATTCGGACCAAAAGTTAAGGGAAGTATAATTCAGGTTATAAGCATTGCGGCTGTATAAGATGGGTGTTTAAGGTTGCAGAGTATTACTCTGAGAAATTCGAGGTCCGTTTGAGTTTAAAACAAGGCGCTTCTTTCTCACCTATCTTATTTAATCTAGCACTAGAATAAGGCATTAAAAGTGTGATGAATACCGAAAAGGGTTTAACTCTAAAGAGGTGATAAAATACCGGTGCTTGAGTAGGCTGATGTTTTGGTATTATTGGGTCAGGACAAGGAAACTATAGAATTTA
Source organism: Halyomorpha halys (assembly GCF_000696795.3). Taxonomy (NCBI): domain Eukaryota; kingdom Metazoa; phylum Arthropoda; class Insecta; order Hemiptera; family Pentatomidae; genus Halyomorpha; species Halyomorpha halys. Next base: position 334,228 of record NW_027112919.1, on the reverse strand, counting down.
ATACAACCGCGTTAATAAACTCCAGTTTATTTTCTAGGTCTTAAAATAAATATATGGTTACAAACTTACAAACTTGGTCGTTTGTCCAGTTACAACCCAAAGTAGCGGATCTGTTCTACAGGGGTAAGAGCAAGATTATTAAAGAATACTGTAGGGCAGTCGGTAGATTTACGCCATGTAAATTTCTGTTCCTTATTTTTAATATTTAATAAGTTTTAATGATAAACTCTTCAGTATTAAATTTCTTTACTTATATCATACAACAACAACGTTTCAGAGACATCGCCACATCATCAGGTACTCTACAATACAAATTAGCACATATCATACTATGGATAGAACAATACATTTGATCAAGAACAAAAATATTTTATTTACAAAAATTAACTTAATATAATTATATCCTCATATGTCATAATTAAACCGGTCTTCTCATTTAGTCTTTAGTTTAATAGTCACAACAATCATATTGATGTCAGTTTGTTTTTAAATAAATTAATAATAAAAAAATCATATATAAATAATAAGTTGAAATCTATAACCATTGTATAACAAAACTTGAATCAAGGTTATCCTTATCATAATGATAACAAATAGATTACAACAGTATTCTAGTTATCTCCTACCTCTATTCTTTAAAAAAATGAAAAGTCTATTAACAACTATTTTTAAAACATATTAACATTATATAAAATAAAAAAATTAAAACCTGTACCGCTAGAACACATGGAGGGTTAAGGGTGGAAGGGAGTATATAACTGTTACTAGACTAACCGTTGTGCAAGGAGGTGATTTGGCCAGATTTTTACCCAATTAAGGGAACCCAATTTATGAGGCTGGGCGAACCCCAGGACTCCAGAACCCGCTTATAACGATATCACTAAGAGACTGAATATTACAGAAGAAGAAGACTGTATTATGTTATCCTTTCACAGAAATAAGCGCCCTCTACCTAAAGTCTATATATATTTTTTTTTTATTCCCGAACCCTCTAAAACAGAAATACAAGTGAATTAATAAGTGCATTGCGGTGAAAAAAGAAAAAGTAATTCGTGTTGTGTTTTACCTTTTACTACCTTTGGTATTTTAAGGTTACCTGTTATGTTTAATATCACATATGAGCTATCCATTCAAAGGAGCTATTTTAAGTCCGGAGGTGAGGGGCCTCTTCGTGTTGTAACGATGCTAAAGTCTATAAGGTAGCTGGACACGATAATAGACCAGCAGGGAGCATAGTGTATCTGGGAGTTACCCGTGATAGACACCTGACGCTAGCTCGTCACTGTGACAAGAAAATCAAGCTGGTAAGGACTAAGTCTTACTGGCTTAATTCCCTGTTAACTTCTCCTAATCTTTCTCTCCGCCTCAAATTAATGATTTATAAAAGTTCTGCTCTATGGAGCACCCTTGCTGACCAACATCAGCCAAGAAGCAGCCTAGTACGATGTACTTCATTACAAGAGCAAAGTCTGACCTCCTACTTAAGACACTCGATCTACCGACGGTGGCAGAGTTCATCACTGCACAAACCCTCTATTCAGGGCACTGACACCGACAGGCCACAAGGATGGCAGACCCACATAAACAGCCTCAGACTAGACTGAGGACGTTACTGAACTATTACCGACTCCATCAGACTAGCAAACAACACCACCTCTTATAAGGCCGCCCGTAGCTCAGTGGTTAAGATACAGTCTTACCAATTTGATGTCTATTGGCGGTTCCGGTTCTAATCCGGCCTGGGACGTTGACTTTTTTCATTGAGTGGCGGTCCCACAAAATGAAGAACTTTGACCCCCAACCATGGTTAGGCATTATAGGACTCCAATGGGAGTCTTGGAAAAAAAAAAAGTAACACCACTTCTTATCCAATATCCTCAGCCCCCTCTTCAAATACTTTTCCAATGCAGTAAAAGAGTACTTCCCCTGAACCTTTTTTTTTTTCATCTTAAACTCAATCCCACAAAAGAAAAAACAAATTCTTTCAAAATCTTATAGGCAAAGACTACTCCATGGCGTAGCCTTCGGCTCAACCTAGACTGTACCACTCATATCAACATCTTTTAATACCACAACGCAATCAAAGGGAGAAGACTATGTAAAAGCATATACAATACATTTCATGCATTTATTTTAATGAAGGGTTAAAAAAAAAAATTGCTGTCAGAGTTTTTCCAAAATTGAATTTTAAAATACACAGGGAACAGTCGTTTTTCAACATTTTTGACTTTTAATTCAAGTATTATTGAATACAAGTAAATAGAAAAATACCATCTTCTTATTTTGTAAGAATTGTGTCAAGAATACTTCATGGTCGGAAAAATATACAACTGACATCTGAGGAATGTTCTCTGAAGGCTAGTCAACGTATGCGAATAGAAATTCCTGTCGATTAGAATTAGAAAAATTCTTTTTTTTTACACTAGAATTATAAAACTTTTTTAAAAAATTATCACTACACGTGGTAAGCAAGTAATAATAATGTCTAGTTAATCTGTAATTAAAAGTTTTATTGTTTAATAGTGATAAAATATGGTGATTTGACTTATATTAATAACCTGGGCAGAATAGCATGCTAAAATTTTTTAAATTGTTAGATGTGAGGTGTAAATTTATATTAAAGATTGTGACTTTTAAATAAATAATAAAGACTATCTGAGATTTGACTTAGATACACATTATTTTATTTAAACAAAAAAATATTATTAATGTTACTATTGGAAGATCGCTGATTAAGTATGTTATATTAAAGGGAAGGACCACCAGGGTGCGGACACAGAAAAACGCAAATAGTCGTCAAACTATGAGCCAACGTTTCGCCCCATGTTGGAAGTCTTCATCAGGGCTATAAAAAGATACGACCGCTTAAATGGTGTAAACATGAATGAACAAAATAAATTAAAAATTAAAAAGATGTTTAGTGAGTGAAACGTAAAAATAAATAAGAATAATAAAAAGTTTTAGACAATTAGTGAAAACGGAAATAACAACGGATAAAAAAAGAACAAACATAAAATACAGTACACACAAAATATGAAAAAAAAAAAAAAGGGGGAGTAAGAATCAAATCTAGAATAAAGGAAGATAATGAAGAAGATAGGAAACATATCTTTCAGACTTAATTATGAGAGATAGTTGACCGTGGATGCCGTAAGAGGAGATGGTTTGGGGTGCGGTCAAAGTGAAACACAAATAAATTTGTGTAACCTATTTAATTGTGCCAACGTTTCGGCTAGAGTTTCTAGCCTTCTTCAGGGCTAAGAACAGAACAAGATAACAACCATAGTAAGTATAGAAAATGAAAAAGAAAATATAAACAGAATGACATAAAATTAATATTTTTTCAAAATAGAATTAATAAAATGAAGTGACGAGAGAAGCAAGAAATAAAATGTATACATAGGTAGTTGAAAAAGTTGGTAAAATAAAAATTTTATTTTGAAAAATTATTCATTTTATATTATTCTGTTTATACTTCCTTTTTTATTTTGTATGCTTACTGTGGTTGTTATCTTATTCTGTTCTTAGTCCTGAAGAAGGCTAGAAACTCTAGCCGAAACGTTGGTATATAGGTTATATGGAAAATAGGTTACACCAACTTATTTGTTTCACTTTTACCGCACCCCCAACCATCTTCTCCTCGCATATCTTTCAGACTAAACATTGTACATCTTGTTAATTTTTCATTTATGTCAATATCATTTAAATGCTTCTATGTTTTTTTTAGCCCTGATGAAGTCCTGTAACGTGGGGCCGAAACGTTGGTCCATAATAAATAGTTTCACGACTATTTCAGTTTTTCTGTGACCGACCGGTCCATCTTTTAAAGTTATTATATATAGATTATGTGAATAAAGAGATGGTTAGCGTTATAAGAAAACAAATAGTTCTTTCCAGTTTTATTTAGCAACCCATAATTTCTTCATCAGGACTATTGTTATGAGTAGAGCTGTAAAACAACGAACAAAGGAATTTTCTGAGATTATTACAGGTTGTAGTTATTTTTCTTAATTTCTGTATTAATCGATTTTCCTCGTATTCCGTGAACCCCATAGGCGATCCCAGATATCCCAAAGAGCGCCAGTACTCCTGAGACTCCTCAGACCTCCCGAACGACGGGAGAGCGGGAGTGAGAGGACGTCCTTGGCAGACGAACGTTGCCCCCTCTCTCCTCAATCAACTGCAAGGTCAGGGCCCATCGCTTCCATTCTCACTCTTCATTTAGTCGAAAGATCTTTGTTTTTGTCTGTCTGTCTGTTTCTGCTTTGCCGATTTATCGTTGTATGTGCAGTCACGAAAATAGTTTTATTAACGCAGAAGCAATGGCAAATTATTAATTTTTTTTTTTTGGAAACCTTCAATTTGATGAATATGGACAAAACTAAACATATGGCTAGGATCAAAATGGTCGGAATGTCGGTGATATAGGTATACAAAGAAATAGAGAGGTTTAAGTACTAGGGGGCTTCGGTAACTAAAAAAATCTAGAGAGAAAATAAAGATGAAGTTTTTTTTTTTTAATAATGCTTTTTATTTATTGATAGATATTACAATCTGCCACACAGTGTGGGCAATAGGAAATAGTGATGAGTGATCTCATACATAAAAAAATATTAAAATATAACAAACAGAGGAATAAACAAAATGAACATAATCAAACTATCTGTATGAAAAAAATAAATAAATAAAACAACATAATGATGAAATAATATAGTCTCTAGTCACATTTACACTCTAATATACAATATTTACACAATCGACCTGAGGATCCCTGAGCCCACTCTATCCCGCACGGGTGGGGAGTAGAGCAGAGCTCAAAAGATCCCAGCAAATCCCTCTCGCCGCATCACTGGTAGTGAGCCAGTGGAGGCTGAGCAAGTGCGCTAAAGCCGCAAACACTCAACTTGAGTGGAGAATATTAATAGAAAAAATCGAATTTTTTAGGTAACGCATGTACGGAATACAGCTATCAAAAGTTACGTCTGAAAATTTATTTTTTTCACGAGCCTATATCTCTAGAACTTAACAAGTGATTTAAAAAATAGTTTTGAACATAGTATGCTTTTCACACTCCTTCTTTTCCCTTAGACTGCGTCTATGACATGTTGATCGCGACACACTTATAAAATGTAGATCTTAAATACAGAAACGTTGGTCACCCCTGTTCTATACGAAAGTGATTTTTGGATTGTACGTTTGTTGAAATTTAAAACCTAAAAAAATTAGTTTTTTTTTATTTTTTTATTTTTGTTGATTACATAGGTAAATTTTTGAAAATTATGTGTATAAACTGAGATAACCCGTCAGAGCTGTTTGCAGGCTGACAGTTCCACTCGGTGGGAAATACCTTAATAACATTTCTATTTTATTTATTTATCTATTTATTGATATTTGCAACTGTATAAAAATTACAACAAGCAAATTTGATCATAATGACATAATGATAAGGATATGATACAGCATGTAGAGAAACTACCCAGTAGTAGAACTCTAAAAACATTTTACAATATAAGGTCACGAGGCCTTATTCTTTTCAGGGGCCTCGGAGGATTGCCAGGAATGGAAGAGGAAGCAAGGTTAGAAACTAGTGGGTTTGGGTGGTTAGAGAATTTTTATTTAAAAACATCTTCTACGACTAGTGTAGTTTAAACTAAATTAATAAAAATAAAATAAAATAAATATCTCTCTCTACATATATGTATATATATAAAATTGATCTTTTAATTAGGTGTAGATAGTTGACCGTAGATTACTGATTGGAAAATTTTTGCTGACCGTACCCTCCGATCATCTCCTCCAATCAATAAAATTGATCTATGTGCTAGTGAACTGTCAAACCTCATATACATGGCTTCTTTTGTCAATACATTCAAACTGTGATGTATGAAGTGACAGTGCGATTTTATTGCTTCAATAGAAAATATATATACGTTGTAAACTACATCTGATTAGCCGCCGTTCGGTCTCAACAGTCGCTAAGGTCGTAACAGTTGCTTTCAGGTCTAACTTTCGCCGTGAAAATGGTTCATAATATAGTAAATATTCATAATATAGTTTTTTGTGATATTTTCTATTCATAATGTTCATTCCATCTCAGAATATCTAATTTGGTCTTAATATTGATAATAGGATCCAGTATTACGTGTTATGCTTGATTTGATAAAGGCATATCAGTAATAATTCTGCTATTTATAATAATATAATATAATAAAGGAACTAAAAAAAAAAAAAAAATCGCTGAATATATTGTTTCTTTCATTTTTACTTATTAATGAAATAAATATTTATAATTTTTTTCAGTAGTAATCAGATATTTTGGAAATTGATCAGAAAAGTTCCTGATTGCAATTAAAGTACTTTTGGAAGAAAATGTGACATTTTATTTGTAAACATTTTTAATAATCCTGTCAAGAAAGCATCATGTTTCATTTTTCTGAGTCTTAAATTGTGGTCAATCCAAAATCTTCCTTAAAATTGTTGACCCTATTATGCTAGAAATAAACTCATTCATAAAGACCTCAACACCCCATTAGTTACTGATTTGGCCGGAAACAGATCCTTTCATTCCAAAATCCTTACCCACCCAATCCCATTAGTCCTTAACCTCTCATCCTTAACGATCCCTGATAATCCTCTTAGACGACTGAAAAGAAGATGGACAAGGAGTCTTCTAATTTAAAACAAAGATTGAAGTACCACCATTGAATGGTTTCTTCCCAAGATTATCTGTAACATTTATTATATTTACTTATTGTACTTTTATTTTTTTTTTTATTTTTTTTTTTTTTGCACAGTTGTAAATCCCAATAAATAATAAAATAAATAAGAAGATGTTGTGTTTTAATAAAGTTAAAAATCTTGAATTCAATTTTCCTCGGAAACATGTGTTTACTACGTACTCATCCGTTCATTTCATTTTTTTTTTTTTTGGTTAATTATTTTTGCAAACGTTAAAATCATTTACAGATTTTGAATGTTTGGCTTAGTTATATATTTTTAATTGTATTTGAAAAAAAAAAAAAGGTTTTGGTTAACCACGTGGTCTTTTGTGCACTCACTGTCACATTCATTGTGTAGAGGCGCCTTACTTGACAGCTTGTATGTCAATGGCCCACCCATTTTAAAATTCTAACCATTTTTTTTTTTTTTTTTTTTACCATAATGTTATGATTACTTTTTTTCTTATTTTAATGTTATATATTTCAACATCAGATCTAATATTTTAAAAATTTAATTTGCTTAATATTTAATATTGGCGTATTGTAGGCTACATTAAGAGATATAAACAAAATCTTCTTATAAATATTATAAAACTATATTCTTATCATTTTCTCCTTGAGGTAGGGCTACTATTTCATTTCATTTCAGTAGGCAAGTGCTGAAATGAAATGAAATAGCCTTTTATTTATAATAAATTAAAATCATTACAAAATACAATATAAACATTTAAAGAAGATAGGGAGGAAAATAAATTTATATATATAAT
>NW_027112919.1:294359-326670 GCF_000696795.3 Halyomorpha halys | reverse complement strand
TACAATCAATTTTCTTTCCATCTTTGTATATCCCTTCCCGCATAGGCCTTCCCTTTGGACAGTAATAGTGAGCACTTTCCGGGGTGACCAGCCCTATTGGGAGGCGAGTTCTTTCCATTTCTCCTTCCAGACATCCCTGTCCCTAGCAGCTCTCCACCAGAGGAGTCCTGATTCAAGGGGATGGAATATATCGCTCCATCTTTTCTTTTGACGTCATCTTATTCTTTGAAGGTCGTATGGAGTCCATTCTGTGGCAATTTTTGACCATCTGTCATCTTCCTTCTACTTTATGTTTTCATATTCGCTGTGGAAAATATAAACAAACAAGAATTACAAAAAGTTATTAGACAATAAAAACAGAAAGAATAACAAATAAAAAGTTATTTAAGGAAAAATAAGAACAAAAGTCAGGGGAATTATGAACTAAGTAGAACATCTACCTTACTAAATAAAATTAAATCCAAAAATGAGCTAAAGACGGGATGAGAAGAATTTTTATTTATTTTGTCTTCCTAACTATTTTATTTAGGTTTTTGTTAGTTTGTTTACCTCCACCTTTACATCTGTTTTATTTAATGTCATTGTTTTACTCTTGCCTTGGCATTACCTTTTTTGTATATTTTTATTTTAGCTGTGGTAGTAAATTGTCTTCGAAACGCCGGTCATCAATAAATAGTTGAGAACATTCTTAACCGCAGTAATAAAGTTATTATTGCATTTGTTATAATAAAGCAGAAAATCTTAAAATCGTTAGTACTTTAATTATTACATTTATTTTATTTTTACAGAATTATTTTGAAATTTATATATAATAATTTATTTAGAAATGAAGTAATATATCTAAAACATGTTAGAAAAAAATTTAATTTATTGAACCACCCATTAAGAATTATTTTGCTAAACGCATCTTAAACTATTTGGTACCATATATGTTAAATTGCTTACTAGAAGAACTATTAAAAAAAATCAACCACAAAGAAATATTTAACTGTGTACTTTCTTACTTCTATGATTCCCAATAATTGATTTAAATTCACCAAATCATCAAATTGCCTGTATTTTTTTCTTAAATCCTCACAATTATTTATTATATTACGATTAGAATTAGCAATCAATGGGTGTGCTTAGTAATATATATTATTGGATCCTTATTTTTATCCCCATTATTATATTAATCCAATAATTGTAAATTTGAAGGTTTATTATTTACTTCCAAGTCCTTTGAGCTTTTTGTATTTTTAATGTTATATATCTTATTTAATTTATTTTTTTAAATAATTATAGTTGCATCACTTGACATCAATTCGTATTGAAATTATCTAGCTTAAAAATTGTATAGCTTCCACTGCGCCATAATAATCAAAATTGTAATAGTTACATTTCACATATGTTTATCACTTTAATGTAAATTTCATTTACTTATTTTTCATGCACAATTTTTATTTTAAAATGGTTATAATTAATTGGATCCCAAACTCTTCAATCCCATATCACAGCCTTCGAATAATGGTGTCGTACTTGGAGGATTAAAATAAATTCCAACAAATCCCATCAAATTACCTTTACCCTACGTCGTAAACCTCCTGACTGCCCTACAGTATACTTCAATAATGTTGCCCTTACCTCTGTTGAACAGATCCGCTACCTTGGACTACATCTGGACAAACGACTAACCTGGAAACCTCACACAAGACTCGATTTCGACTATTGTAGCACTTATTAGACAAACGGTCCAAACTTCCAATTCATTACAAAAGACTGATTTACATGACAATTATATGGCCTATCTGGACATACGGCGTTGAGCTTTGGGGCTCCACTAAACCTTCGATTCCACTAGACCTTACAATCCAAAATCCGTCGTAAAATCCTAAATGCTCTCTACTTTGTCACAAATAAAATCATCCATAAAGACATTAATGTTCTCGTTGTAACCGATCTAGCCCGAACCAGATATCAATCCTTCCATTACAAACTCCCTAACCACTCAAACCCAATAGTTTCTAACCTTGCTTCCTCTTTTATTCCGGACAATCCTCCGAGGCGGCTGAAAAGAAGATGGCCTCGAGACCTTATATTGTAAAAACGTTTTTAGAGTGCTACCATTGGGGAGTTTCTCTACATGCTTGTACAATACCATTATGATTTCCTCAAATTTACTTTATGTATTTATGTACAGTTGTAAATATCAATAAATAAAAAAAATACAAATATTATTAAGGTATTTCGCACCGAGTGGAACTGTCAGCCTGCAAACAGCTCTGACGTGTTATCTCAGTTTTATACATATAATTTTCAAAAATTTACCTATGTAATCAACAAAAAAAAAAAACTCATTAAAAAAAACAAAAGTCTGCCCGCCATTCGGAGCTTTTACCATAACTACCAGATCAATTTTTTTGATACTTGGCTCTAAAGTACCAGACCACAGGACGACTCTCGGAACTAGTCATAAACGTACTCCTTTTCGTTTCAAAATGGCGGCTAATCAGATATAGTTTACGCTTATATGTCGAGCGTTTTTGAAGATTTGAGTAAAAATTCTCAGTGTTTATCACTTAAAAAAGAATAAGATTAGTTTCTAATCTTGCTTCCTCTTTTATTTCGGACAATCCTCCGAGGCGTCTGAAAAGAAGATGACCTCGAGACCTTATTTTAAAAACGTTCTTAGAGTGTTATTGGGTAGCTTCTCTACATGCTTGTACAATACCATTATGATTTCCTCAAATTTACTTGATGTATTTATGTATAGTTGTAAATATCTGTAAATAAATTAATAAAAAAAAACAAAAAACAATAGTTATAATATGATGCAAATAGTAATCGTTCATCATGTGATAATCCATTGATACGATCCCTCATAGTGACATTTAAAAGCAGAGAGGAGTGGTGGGGGAAGAGAGTAGCGGTGGGGGTAAGGAAGCGGAGTGGGGGTAGCGACTCCGAACTGCCTTCAGTCCGTGCCCGACCTTCCCTGGAGCAAGCAATATGTGTCTGTGATCTCTCCATAATACAATAGTGCTGTGTGTCTGTTCTCTCATTATATCCTCCCTAAACCATAGCAAGATATATTTCTCATCTTCATCGATACTGATCATCATGAAAACAGGGGAACATGACAGGAACAGGTATGGATAGGCCTCCGAAGAGGTAACGTTTTATAGTTTTTTTTTTATTACTTCTAACCTACCTTAGACGAGTTGGTTTTTTTTTTTCTTCTCTTCTTCGACCTCTCCCTTCCACCTAACCCCACCAGTGAAACGCCATATGGCGAGGAGTATATTTAGAAGCCAGCACTCGACCGCGGGAGATAAGACTGCTTCCAACAGATTGTAAAGAGGCCCCACCCCGTAACATATGCTGTACACGCTAACCATCGGCTGGTTAAAACTTAGACCTCTATTTCCTCTTCAGTTCAATCCGCGGAAGAATTCATTCATAAAAATGATCACTTCAAACGTGATCTAAACCATACAAAAAAATAATCTAAAACATCTCTTATGTCAGGTATTCATGGCATATATCCTACATAAGTATGATTTCCTGTAATTTCCCTGCATCCTACACAGTTATATAATGCTATTATTTGATGATCGTGTTTGTTTTTGTCAAGTGCCTTTTTATGGCGTAGTGGAAATCTACTTGTTTAAAATATGTTTTTCTCATATTAATACCATGCCAAAGACAAAGAAAAATTCATATAAATTTTCTCAAATATTACGTAAAGTTTCATCACATTATAATTTATTTTGAATATTACTTAATTCTACAAAAGTTTCTGGAATGGGCGGTCCGTTTCTGAGAAAGATGTGTATGCCGTATTTTTTTTTTTTATCCTTACTTTTTTCCTTTAATTATGGGTTTACCGTATCTCCTTTTGAACAAGTTTACCTGACTTCATTGTTTCTTCTTTACAACCCCTTTTCTTTGTCGCGATGATAAACCTTTGTACCGTCGAGGTTTTCATTGTTCTTGGCGTCGCGTTCTCTTTTTTTGGGGGGGCTTTTCTTCCCTCTTTTTTATTTGTATGCATCGTACTCTTTTATAAATCGTACATGCATATACATATGTTTGAATATTTGGAATTCAAAACGTACAACTACTATTGGCCTTTTTCGACTTTCACCATTGTTTCGAGACGCGGGTTTCATAAGAGTACATATCGTCGAAGCCTCGGGAGCCCGTTTTCTCCCCGACAGCCTGTTGTGGCCCTTTTGTTACCCGAGAGACGCTCTTGCTACCTTCGATTAATCGTTTTAGAAAAGTCGATTTTTACTTCTTTCTTCTTAACCGCCGCGTCGAGATATCGATACCTCTAGTGACCATATGGCGCCAGAAAGTAACACATGGCGAAAGTTATGTGTAACGGTTACGTATCCAACACGCCCTTCCTCTTTTCGACATTTCGCCGTGACATTATCAAAGGAGGGAACGTTTTGTAATGTAATAGTATGTCGTGTACCAGCGTATTTTGGTAGAAAAAAAATTCTGAGTCCAATAACCATATCTTTTGTATCAACTAAAATTTTAAAAAATAATATTGTAAATGTTGATTAATTTCAAATTCAACCGATCTGTTTTTTTGTAATACCCTAATTCACGTTTAAACTAAGCCAAGAGGTTTTAGGAATCTTAATTAAGCTCTTCGATAATCCAATCAGATATGCCTCGAATTCGCTACATTTCGTTTCATTATAATAATCATTCTTAAATCTCCATTCATTAAAATCATTCTCATTTGATTTCTTCAAAGTTAAACCTCGTTTAGAGTTCTTTGTTCGTTGTTTAAACAATGGATTACTGGACATCCATGTGGATAGTTGTGTATCATTCGATTTTAATAGCCACAGCTGCTTTTTGGAATTAATAACGGAATCCAATTCCGTTTTAATTGGAAAGTTTAATTTATAAGTTTTACGCCTCATGAAACAGACATAGTAATTATAATTATCATTAACTTGAAACGTGCTTCATCAACCTCTCATAAATTCTTATACTGTCAAATAATACTTCATATCTCACGTAATACGAATCTATAAAATCAAAGATATAAAAATACTGTGGTAACATGGTCCGGCAACTTCTCCCCATATACAGACCTTATGGCAAATCACAATAACAGAAAATTAAATATAATTCCTAAACAATTGCTTTATTTACATTTGCTAATTGGATCTTATAATTATTTTTTACGGTTTTAATACAAAATATGTGTTTCTATGCCAACGATAATAAAAATCAGAACAAAACAATATTAATAAAATAATTTAAACTATATTTAAGTTTCTATTTCCGAATATTGTAAAATTATTTAATATTTATTATTAACAATACAGACAAAGAAATAATAATTATCATTAGTTTAAAACGTGATTCTTCGACCTCTCATAAACTCTTGTACTGTGTAATAATACTTCATGTTTAATAACACTACGAATCTAGAACATCAAAGAAAAAAAAAAAAAATACAAACCAAAATAAATTTATGGAACTGCGGTATCATGGTCTGACATACCAAAACAATATTAATTAAATAATTTAAACTATATCAAAGTTTTGATTTCCGAATATTGTAAAACTATTTAATATTTATTATTAAAAAAAATTCATATATTTTTTATATAAAAATTAATTAGGCTAAATTTAAATCCTCTTTGTTTCTTCTAAGGCAGGATACGATGGAAACGGAAAATATTTATACATTTGACGTTAGTGCTTCATCTTAAAAATTTTTTAAATGTTTAATTCTGTTCAGTGATCGAAAGAAAAAATTATATTTACAAAACATAGATTCTATTTTCTAAATATAGAATAGAGCCATTCTTTGTTTACTGGTTCTTCTTTGTGATGTAATTGTAATTGCAATGTATAGTGATTGTATTGTAAAACTAGCCGTATTAGTAAATTAATTTGTAATATATGTATTGTGTAAATTACTCGAATCGCCGAAAATTATTGCCTCTTTCGACCATCTCCTATTCATCCAGTGACAGTAACTGGTTTATTTTTTAAACATAAAAACTATGCCGTATCGCTGTCGGACACAATTGCTCCATTCAATTCAAACATTCGACGGAATTCTCACAATGGCATTGAGAGTTCTCGCTTTTGATGAAAAGTAAAAAAAAAAAAAAAAAAAAAATACAATTACTAAGAACAATACCCGAGTTTAGGGTCGACTCGTTCTTAATTGTTTCATAGTTCTTGGAGTATTATTTTATTCTTCCGCTGTATTTGAATTCGTTTGATTCCCTATTGTATATTTTTAAATTAAATTAAATTATATACTATAAATATTTATAGTATATATATCATTTTTTATTTCATTAGGTATCCACTATATGAAATCGTGCGTTTTATAAGAGTTATATCTCTGAACTTGGTTCCTATATTTGTCATGTCATTATAGTGACTCGTTAAGCAATCATTCCTTATTTATATAAATGAACACCTGTTCACAAAAATCATCTTTTTTTCTTTGTTAGTGTCAAAATTATTTATTGACAGTATAAATGTTTATTTTAATACTGGGCTGAACTCTGTTATGATTAAAAAAAATTCTAGTTTTGTTCCTTAAAAATGTAGGAGTATTATAATTTTCTAAATAAAATTATTTTCTAATAATCATTCGGTTATTTATTAGGAATAGTAAGATAGATGAATAATATGTGTGTTTATTATAATTTAGAAAAAAATAAATATTTAGCTTTTTAAAATAAAATAGCTGTTAAATGAGCATTAATTTTGTAGGAAAGCTTTTAAAGCTAATAGAATTAATAATAATAAAAAAAAAATTATGTCCTCGAAATCTAAAATTTATATCTCCATTTTTCATTTTAGACATCAATGAACAAATTTAGTTCCGTATCTGTAGTCAAATCTGTGTTCAGGAATAATCTTTCTAACGTTTCGTCCGTTTCTGTTCGAATTTTCACTGAATATGCGCATTGATACATATATATTATATTCTATCAACATTTTTCTATGTTTCACTTATATTTCGAAACCGACTCCTCCACATTTAGAATAAACCTGGGGGATAAGTGTTAACATGGTTTAGTAATTTTTTTGACTAAATTCTCTCCCCTACTTTCGCAAACATATTGTTTATATATGATTTAATTTCTTGTTTGAGATAGGTTTGTTCATCAATTAATATTAAAAGTATCCTTTTAATTATAATTGATGATAATGTAGTCTCACACTGTTTAGTTTCTTATAATTCCTACGTTTCGTCCATTCTCAAGGATCTTACTTATAATAATACAACTAATATTTATATTAAAATTTTGCATGCTATTCTGCCTTATTCAGTAATCTATTATCCAATTTCGCTTCTTCTAATTCTATTCAATTTATACTGTCTATTACAATCTATCAATAATACATTGTTCAACCTATCTATGAAGTTTTAATAATAATGCTAGGTGTGGCATTATGAATAAGATCCTTAAGAATGGCCTAAACGTGTTACTATTTGATTCACCTATATTTTTAATAAAGGTTCGTCAGAATTGGCTTAAAATTAAACGTGAAAAAAAGCTAAGGAATTTCGTTTATACTTACAGAGATCGCATTTTGTTCTCATGAATCCCGGAATTATTATTTGTCACAATTAGTTTACATAAGAGTAAGGATACTTAAAGAATTATGGTGTGTTCAGTTTTTTTTTTTTTAACAATAATCAATTTTTCGAAAATAAAATTTAAAAAACCTGGTTAAGTTGAAAAATTTATAAAATGTTTTAGTTGATCCCCTGTGAATGTTGGCATAATATTTATTCTATTCCATTCGAGTACTAGTGTTGTGTTTTCTTCGATCTTATGTTTATATTGATTAACAAATTTCTTCATTATTACTTATATATTATGCTTTTATATTTTATTAAAATTAATAATAATCTATTCCTTTATATTAAATATTCATCTAATGATGTTTAGGGACCTGCTCTCATTTTGAAAACGTTTTAGAAAATTCAATGATAATTATTATAGGATCTGTCTTTACTTTTTTAGTTTTGTTTTTTAGTTTTGTTTTTTGTGTGCTTATTTCTGTGTCTTTACTCTTGATGTCAGTTCTTGTTAACATATTTTTATTTGACTTATTCCATAAGAGGGTTTTCAAATTTTTATATGATTGGAATAAATATCGTTTAAAATATATAATAACACATTTCCACTCTCCAACTGTTTCAAAAGATTCCCAGAAGCGAGAAAGCTGTGTTCCTTTATGGAAACGGTCATGTTATGAAACGGGTCAATTTCGCTTTCGTTTTTCATTTCTCAATTTTCAGATCTCCTATTTCTTCTTCTCGTTACTACGGTGTAGTAAGTTCATAAGACTTTAACTTATATTATAGGTACCTTTTGTTTTCGTATATATTTCGTACTTCTTTTGTTTTTGTTTAGTGTACTCGTAGGCCTTTTGTTATAATTAACCATATTGTACCTATTGTGTTATTTCGCTTGAGTTATTATGATTTGTTCTTTAGAGCCCTTTAGAGAGTTACCTACAATAGCAACTATAGGGGTATATCGCAATGGGCGGTTTATTGCTTCTAGGGTCCGTTGGATTAATTGTAAATTGCTAAACGTTAATTTATTTAAAGTAGTGAAATTATATAGTTAGTATTATGAGATGTGTATGAATTTTGAGTTTGTCATGTATATAAATGATTGGCCGTATTTTTTCAAAATATGAAGGGTCCGGTCAAAAAGAAACAAAAAATACAACTATTTATTTGCCAACGTTTCGCCCCACCTAGCAGGGCTAAAAAAATAAACAAAAAAATTTTAAAATATGTTGATAATATAGGATATAAAGATTAAAAAAATTAAACTTAGGTAGAGTTAACATTATGTAAATTATAAAAAATGTTCACAGTTGCTTTTTATCTTACATTGTTAACATGTTTTTAGTTGTATCTTTTTTAGCGCTGCCGAGTGGGACGAAACTTAGAGAAATAAATAATTGTTAAATATCTTTTGTTCATTTTTGACCGCACCCCTCGACTATCTTTTCTAATTTCTAATCTTTTTTTTTTAATTTCAGGAACTATCAATATGTCTTGAAACATACTTTCTTCATATCAATTATAATAAAATATACCCATAGAGATACTTAAGGATTTCTTATTTATAATATAGTAATATCGGGCTATTTTGTATTTGTCAAAGTTTATCTTCGTCTATTAAACCATTTTTATCCTCTACTATAACCATACTATTACCATTCTTACTTATTTATATTGTATTCAATTTACACTATCTGTTTTTGTATATATGTATATATAGTTTTTACCGTAATACTAAAATATAATATGATAGTCAGGTTTGCGGTAAAAAAAATATTTAATAACTATTTTAATGTATATGAAAATAGTTATAAACTATATTTACATTAAAATAGTTATAAACTATTTGTCCTTTTTTTGACTGCAACCCTGACCATCACCTTATATTTACACTATCCCTTATTTTATCAACAATACGTTTTACGGTAGATAAAATGTTTTTAGGAGTGCTTTGTGTCCGGCCGATAAAAACGGGACTGTAACAATAAACGTCTGCCTGAAAATTAAGGTACCTTTACATTTTGGTATCATTTACTTACACTGCAGCCAATAAAGTGCAGGTCATAAGTGCATATTGGAGTAGAAAAGTAAACAGAACCTGTTTGTCGTAAAAGTAGTATAAATCAGAAAAGGACCGACTAAGTTTTTGACAAGTCGCAATTTACTGTAGGTCTGTCTTTTAAAATATACAACATAGTGCGAATGAATACTTCATGTGTTATCGAATTGTGTAACCGATTGTGAATCTATATAAATGTCAACATTATAAATAGGCGTGAAGTAAGACGCGAGGCGACCGGGGTTCTGTGAACGCCTCAACCGAAGACCGAAATAGACTGCCCAGACATCGGGGTCAGGTCGAGACTTAGACCAGGGTTTTCCTTGGGTATTAGGGTATTGGAGGGTTCTCTTTTGGGGTATAGGTCGAGTGGAAAATGCCTTCAAGCCGGCGAAGTGCACCGGAGGTGGTATAATGAGGTGTACTTGAGAGGCTTCTCGTTTGATAGGGTTTAGGTTGGAGCCATTGATTTTTAGGTTTCCAGTGATTATTTTTAAAACTATGTTACAATGGAGCAATCGGTTAATGTGCATTTGGATTAACATAAATAAGAATCAGCTCATTGTGTAAAGTTTTAGCTCACAATATTGGTCGGGTATATATTACTAGATTTTTTTCCTTTGTTGTGTTGTATTATATTCCATCATGTGCATTCATACATTGATAATAGACATAACAGAGAACATAACAAAAAAAAAATAACATCATAATCATATTCATTCATATTATATAATATTCAGCCTAAAGGCAGCACTGTAAGATCCTACCTCTTCTCTCTCATTCGCGTTACTGGTACTAAAAGCCAGTGGAGGTTGAGAATATGCCTATTGCCAGAACTCCAATATAAATGTTTACTATAGGTCTCTGGAACGCAGTCGTTATGACCTTGGGAGAGGATAGTAGGGATTAGAATAGCGCTGGGGGATTACGATGATGAATGATCTTATGAAACGTTGTTTAGGATTTAATTGAATTGTTATCCTTGTAGAATATTATAATGTTGCTTTTTTGTTACTTTGATAATATATACAACAAACGCATCTCGCAACGTCCACACCTCCTTACATCCTAATAACTTCTTCCGCTCCTGAATAGGCCATCCGTCCTTCTTTTATCTCCAGAAGTGGCCATGCATCTTCAGAGGGCGTTGTCAGTTGTTCATTGTTTCTTAATAGCCCTCTCATTGGTCACCTCCATTGTGGAAGTCGACATGTTACGAAACCAAAATTGTATGTTAATACGAACGAAACAATGTAACAAGTATATCCTTGTTCATCCGCGACCCCGGGATACGCCAAATGAACATAATGCCCTCTATTAATCATTTTTAGAAAGTCTGGCTGAATTTATTTTGTTCCTTAAATAAAAAATTTTGTCGATTAACTCGAAAAAAAAACTTCGTACCAATAAACAAAATCCTCATCATAGCGACGTTTCTTAATAATTATGGAATTTATAAAATAAATATGCTGTTATCCTATACAGCGAAATATAAGACGAGATTTCTCTACAATGAAAAATTTATTTTATATTATTATTTTAATTATTAAAACCACGTTGTTATTTTATTTTTTTATATATTTTCATCGCGTTACTATAAAAAAACAAGAAACCTATAAAATTTCTTATTGGTTCTTGTTAATATAAACCACAGTATGTTTAATTATGGAAAGCTTAATGTGTTTTTTAATTCCTCCTTTTATGGTCTAATAAAATGTTTATATACCAAAAATTATATGCATGCACATTCTTTTGCATTCTAATGTTCAAACTAACCACACACAGGATAACCTTCAACGGCTTCCTTTGATTGAATTTCCTCCCGTTGCATTTATTCGCTTCTAGAATTTAAATTGGTATATTTACATGCATAGCTTCTCAATGCATCTGTTATTAGTGATATATTCTCATTATTATGTCATATCAAAAAAAAAAATATATATAAAAATAAAAGTATGTCCCAGAATGTCTAGTAGTAACACATAAATTAAAAATAAAAAAAAAAAAATTTGGAATTTATTGAACATGTACATATTTCAATATTCTACATATCCACACAAAAATACCTGAAGAAGTCTTACATAGTGATAGACTGTGATGGTAGATGTATTCATGCAACATGTGCTAAATGTGTTGCAGTACTTAGCAAACTGTTCTAAAAATTAACACTTTTTTTACAGGACGCCAATGATTTATAACTGTATATATCATAAATAAATTATAAATTAGGTTCATCACATAACTTAGCATATTAACCAATTTTCACCCCCCAAGTTTTGTGTAATTTGGTGGGCACGGGTTGAAGTTAACGCAGCTTTTATGGTTTTCGAAAAAAAAAAAAATCTTAAAACCATTGAAGACAAAAATTAATAAAACATTTTTTATTTTTCTGTTGCTATAAAAATTCATATTGTATTTTAGAATTTCTCGTGGTGATAATAAGACATATAAATGTTTAAAGGATGCAATTAGTAATGTTCGTGGTATTTCAGGTTTTTGCATCTGAATTTGATGTATTTTTATTTTATTTATGTATTTTATTTTACCTTTATATATTCATAAAAGTCTGTAATAATAACTTTGTGTATAAATGCAAATTGTCTATCAATTGTAAGCCCTTACAAAGCCGTGCAAAGTGGGGCGAAACGTTAGTTAACATTAATAGTTTTTCTACTTTTTTTACCTTTTTTGATCGCCATCCGGACTATCTTCCTGCAATAAAATGGCGGTAATTTTAACTATCCCATTGCCTGATTGGCTAGGGGGTAATTAGAGTTCTAGGTATAGCACTCGGTGCATTCTGCTATTGGCTGATGTAGATTGCATAATATCCGCTTCCCGTCGGAAAATTTACCATTGTTGAAGCGATTTATTTTTTCGTTATAGATTATATTTTATTGTTTTATTTTTATATGTTATTATATAGATAAATATACATTATTGATAACTTCTTGCGCATGCTCAGTTTCCCGGTTGAAGTTATATAAGCGGTGAACTTGGCTCCTTTGTGACGAGGGACAAAGAGGTTTCCTCCATTGTGGTCGCTGGCAGCTCCTTGAAGAATTCCCTCTCTCTTTATGAAACAATAGGCTCGTTAATCCCGCCAGTCCCGGCCAATTTTTCCTTTTTCTTCCTCTTCTTTTTCCAGCTTTTCCAATGTGGTTCTTCCCCAAAACCTCCTGAATGACTCGTAAGTTCTAACAATATTAATTTTCATTATATTAAATTTTCGAAATAATTATAAAAAAAAAAAAAAAATTAATGATATGTTTCATTATGATGAGTTAATATTTGAACATGGATTTATATAATGAAAAGATGGTTGGGGTGCGGTTATTGAAGAACACATATAAGTAAAAACTTGTGCAAACGTTTCGGCCTTCATCGACACCGCCAACCATCTTCTCATTAAAGTATGTTTCCATTTAATATTAATTGATTTGTATCAGTTTAAAACCGCAAGATCGTTTGTTTTGTAGTAAAAAAAAATTATAAAATTCCTTTCCTTTTTCATTCTTAAGATACAAAACCGCAGATCGTTAATGCGTCATCTCTTTCCGTATAAATAAGTTTAATTTATGTCACCTTTAATTATTCTTGCAAAGCACGAAATGGGCCTGGCTCGTGTTGGATAATTATAGGAATTATTTTTAAATGGGTTGTTAATGCATACTGCTAAAGTCGTAAATTGTTTAATGATTCTCAAAGTTTTAGCTCAAAAAAAGTCCAAGAAACCATTCTCAGTAACAATATCTCTATGTCATAGGTTTGCCATTCTTGATATCTAGTTTAACATGTTAAAGCGTGTTAAATGAAAAAATATATGTTGTATGGAGAAATATCTCTGTTACTAGGTCTGTTAAATGGAGAATGACGTCACGAAACAGACCATCTGAACTTGTCACCGTTTTATTTGTTGTCGTGTTATGTTACTTACTCGTAGTTTGTGTTTTTTTTTTCTTCTGTCTTGTATTTTAAGACTTTTTTAAAAATACAATCAGTATCCAAACTTCTACACTTCTACTTTTCCCTTATTTTAGGCATGTTGTAATAAATTACTTTAATCAAAACTTAGAAGTAAACAATGACATGAAGTTTTGGAAGGAAAGGTTACAAAACAAGTTGCTCAAAAAATCCGCTAGGAGCTCTTGTGCATTTACCATTTAACATGACTTTAAATAGGGCTGCTCACAATTCTATACTTATAACACTTAACATGGTAAAACATTTTACATTTAACACAATATCATGAATTTTCCCTATTATAATGTAAATATGATATGACGCACCTTTAGCAAAGAGATCTTGTACTTGAGAAAGGTTTGTAAGGTCGAAACGTTATGAAATCAATAAATTTTCAGTAAAATATTAATTTAATTCACATATAGGTATCTTCTTACTACACGATTTTGAACGTAAAAATATGGTGTGGAGTGTTTCTATTTTTTGCTATACGAATTCGAATTTTAGTATTTAGAGAATTCAACTTAAAAAAATATTTTTTATTTGGATAATAAAATTGTCGAAGCATCGAAAATGTTAGTATCTCGTGTTTCATCAAACCTAATAAAGATAATTTTTATAATTGTGTACAGATGACTATGATCTATTATAAATGATGAATTCCATATTATCAGCTTTGTTATCAGTTACAATGCACCATTTAATAGCAAAAGCATTAACCTGAATCGGTGTTATCTTTGTAACTCTTTAGACTAGGTCGATTTGCGTCATATAATAGCACTAAGCTATATAATACGGCTTTTATTAATTACTTAATGCATTTATAACGATTTATGGGGAGTGCTTTTTTTCTTTCATTTCATCAAAACTCGCTGTTCTATTTTAAATTCAACATTTCTAATTTCATTTTTAATTTATAATTGAATATTAATTAATATTTTATGTGTATATTTATACTTTTATTTATTTAATGTAATTTAGAACTGTACAAAATAATACAATAAGTAAATATGTTGTATGTTTCATATACACTTGAAAATTTTGGGAAGGAACCACCCATTGGTGGTACTTCAAACATAAATTTAAATTAGAAGGTCCCGTGGTTAAGGTCTTTGTGAATGAGTTTATTTGTAACGTAATAATAAGGAGCATCAAGGATTTTGGGTTGTAAGGATTGGATACGGGAGGAATTTGATGGTTTGGTGGAGCCCCAGAGCTCAATTCCATATGTCCAAATTGGTCTGATTATCGTAGTGTATACTAATTTTTTGTAGTGAATGGGAAGTTTAGAGCGTGTGTCAAGTAAGTGTTGTAGCAATCGGAATCTACTAGCAGTTTCTTGTCGTTTCAGTCTTGTGTGTGGATTCCAAGTAAGTCTCTTGTCAAGATGGCGTCCTAGAATTATATTGGCTTTAGGTAATATCTTATCACGCTACAACCTGTAGGAACAGAACAGTAACCGAATAATAAAAATCTTATGTACGTTGCCATTACTAGAATGCTGAAATTTTTACTGACGGGTATTCTCTTGTTTATATGTGGAATAAATCTTGTTTAAAAACACTATTAGTATTCTAAAAAGAGGTTTACCTAAAAACAAATATATATTATTTTTCGAATAATATTGATACATAAATGATACAAATATAATTTAAATTTTCCGTAAGAAACCGCAGGACACGGTTTGTATTATACAAGAGAAATAACTGATAATGGTTGTTAGAAATTCAGGCATTGTAATAACGATTAACCAGTAATATGAATTTAAAATGTTGCCTTGATCTTTGAAATTCCAGAATTATTGATTGCGATTTCTTAGTACAGATGTATAATTTAGACAGTTGCAATAATCGATACTTGCTCGTTTGCCAGCGGTCACTTGTTTGTGTTGGAACAACAACGTTTTCCAATTGAGCAATGAGAACTAATTGACCGGTCCGTGGCCTGCGGAGATTTCGCATTCAGTTGTCGAGATAAACTCGATGGGGGCAGTTGGCACAATGGGATGTGATAATCGAAGCGAGGTATCGATTGTCGGAGGGGGGCAAGTTGCATAGTGTCGTTGGTGCGAGTTGCACCGTGAGAATCATCCTGGGTAGACGGGTTTATTGTGCAACTATCTCCCTCCTTCGATTCCGGCTTCCCCTTGAGTACACAAAAAAAACATTTAAAAAAAAAACCAAAAAAAATATTACATGTGTGAAAATTCCATGAGTAACAAAGCATAAGCGGTCTAATATCGATTTATAATAAATTTACATGTAAATTACATTTACGAACCGTTCTCTCATCTAATTGAATAATATCAGTTACCTTCGTGGTCGATTACTTGTCCAATTGATATTTGTTTACGCTGTACGCAAATATGCACAACTGAATTTCTCCGTTACTGTTGCTATATGCTCCAAACCAATTGTCAGAATTCCTACCAATTACTAAGAACAATACGTTCCATTTGCTTGTGAAATAATTGATTCTAATATTCCATGGTTATCGATGTTCTGATCAGAGCTGTGTGAACACAGTGGGGCATTTGCAAACCTTGAAACTCATTTGGCCTCCTGAATTTCTTGGTTTTTAAAAAAGTACTAGAAACTAGCAATAGCTATATAATTAAAAGAGAAAAACAAAAATTTTGATATTTGAGAGCATATATACATGTTCCAAACTATAAGAGAATAAGAGTCAGGTTAGACAATAAACTGTTATTAAACACGCACACTAAAAAAATTCAAGAATTCCAAAACATATGCCAGAGAATTATAAACAACTCATATTACACAAAAATAACAAAGAATAATATATGCATTCAAAATTAATTATAGACACCCAACAAGAATACTTGTACAAAATGACTCTTAATTTCTAACCTTTATTCATTAAACCCTTTAATAACTGGAATTAAAAATTATACAGAAACGTATATTAAAAATTACAAATAGAAGAGAACTGGACATTAAATAAAAATAATAACATGATCAATAACATAAAAAAGATTTTATATTATTTCAAAACTTGTTTTTTTTTTTATTTCATTTAATTTTTTATTAAAGTTTTAAAATTAAGAATATGAGAACTTGTGAATTGATAGCAATTTATAAAAATAATTAATATTTAAAAAATAAGAAATTGATCCTTGCTCTATGTAAATATCGCTTCTACTTTCTCTTTTTATCTTGTTTACTATTTTGATCGAAATATATCGATTAGTTGTGAATCGATAGGGTGCAGGAAACAGATGTAGAGTATTAACTATACCGAAGGCCATGGGCCACACTACGCTTTACAATGGATTAATAGAAGCAATTAGTAGATATAATAGGGAAGGAGCATTATGTAAATTGAATTCGGGGGGGGGGGGACTCCCGAGGCGGTAGTACACAGGCATAATTATCTACACTGTACATAGTCAGCATTGTCTAGGGTTAACATGTCCATTTACAACTATTAACATCTAGTAACTGTTAGTATTTGCTTAGCTAACATTACATTTAGGCAGCTGATAAAGTTTATGAATTGAGTTGTAAATTGTGTTCAATTATTATTTGATTAAAGTAATCATTTAAATTCAAATAGATGAAGAAATAATTAAGTTAGTTTTCACAAAATATATCTTCAGCTTTTTTTTTTCCAGTTAAAGATTAAAAGGATATCTATTTGACATTATTATACTAATTTTGACGACCTACTAAGACGTAGTTCTATTATATATGTAAATGATTAACTATATTATTTAAAATTATTATCGGGGTGCTTCTGACCGCATCGAAAAATAATATATATTTGTTTTTAGGCAAACCTCTTTTTAAAATACTAATAGTGTTTTTTAACAAGATTTATTCCACATATAAACAAGAGAATACCCATCAGTAAAAATTTCAGCATTATTGTCATGGCAACGTACATAAGATTATCATTATTCGGTTACTGTTCTGTTCCTACAGGTTGTAGCGTGATACGATATAACCTAAAGCCAATATAATTCTCTCTAATGAAATTTTTTTATTTTTTATTTTAAAGGTTAAACGCCTGCTGAACAGATTCTATACTTAGGACGCCATCTTGACAAGAGACTTACTTGGAATCCACACACAGACTGAAACGACAAGAAACTGCTCGTAGATTCCGATTGCTACAACACTTACTTGACACACGCTCTAAACTTCCCATTCACTACAAAAAAATTAGTATACACTATGATAATCAGACCAATTTAGACATTTGGAATTGAGCTCTGGGCTCCACCTTTTTTGACGACCTCCTAAGATGTAGTTCTATTATATATGTAAATGATTAACTATATTATTTAAAATTATTATCGGGATGCGGTCAGAAAAAAACAATAAAATAGCTAAAACTATGTATGTGCCGACGTTTCGCTCCGCTTTGTAGAGTACATCGGGGCTAATAAGATAGAAAAATTCAATTAAGGTAGTGTTAAAATATATAAATATAAGTGAAAAGAAAATTATAAACAAGTGAACAAAAAGAAGAAATAAAAATAGTGATAAATATTATAAAATATTAAATAGACTATGATAAAAATTAAAAACAAAACAATTACGTAAATGTTCCATTTCTTCTTTTTGTTCATTTGCTTATAATTTTCTTTTGACTTATATTTACATATTTTAACTCTACCCTCATTTACTTTTTTGTATCTCATTATCCTACTATGTCAAAATATTTTTAGTTGTTATTAGCCCTGATAAACTCTACATAGCGGAGCGAAACGTTAGCAAATACATAGTTTTAACTATTTTTTGTTTTCATCTGACCGCACCCCAACTATGTTTTTTTATAATTTAATGCAGTTTTATTATACTACTTTAATAAAATAATATTCTGATGGAAGTGCCATATTGTTGTAGCGTGAAAAAAAATTTAACTTATGCTTTTTGTAACACTCTACGTAGAAATATTTAAATTTGTCTTTAGCTTGGGTCATTCCTATCTTTACCAATGTCGCCATAAGTGACATTACATAACAGTTCCTTCATTGGCATCTTTGACGTCATCCTGACTTAATCTAAGCTGGCAATCGAGTGTCAATATCGATTTTTATTTCCATTGATACATCATTAGTTGTTACGTAATCGCTAATGTTCATATAAATATAAATATACATATTTGTATCGCTTATGTTATTTCCCACAAGGTATTGCCGGAGTTAGTTCATTCCTACCAGGTACCATGCAGACCTTATGACGATAAGAATGAAAAAAAAACTGGACATGAAGCATAGTTGTGACCCGGTCCCAGTGGGGGTGGCTTTGTCTGTCTTTTGTCGGGAGATGAGGGCTTTCTGCCCGGCTCATCTAAGGCAAAAAATCCCCTGATATAATAGATTCAACCAACAGGCCTTACCATACAAGCTTTAGCCGTTACCTACACATGGCATTCTATACCGTGTCTGCATAATGTATGCATATGTATAGTTGTATCTAGCCATGCATATGGAATATTATTCAGCGGAAACAACATTACACAGTACTTTTTAAAGAAACATTAACCAGTTCATATTGTTATTGTTAATAATCTATATATAAAATAAAAATATTAATGAAATTTATGAACAATTAAAGGAGAGAAAAAACTAAAAAAAAAATTGATTTTATACATCTGATCCAAACAGGATAAGACGAGACTGCTCCATCTTTGCCTATTTCATGATCACTTTGTGATCTTTTGTTTAACTGTAACAATTTTTATGTATTTGATTTTTTTCAATATTTCCAAAATAGCGTTAAGTTAGACATAAGCGAAACAATGTACACAAAACCTTTCTTTACGCAGTGGTAACTATGTTGTCAACCAAATGTGGAAAAAAAAATTTTTCTTATAAAAAAATATTAGATATACTTTTTAAATAAATAATATAAAATTATATTATTATAGTATCAAAACATTTTATTTTATTTACAAGTCCGACGTTTCGGCCAGTTCGGCCATCCTTAAGGACAATCACAATTTTTGAACTAAATAATTTTAAAACACAACTTCATGCAGGCTATTCTGCCCAGGTCAATTAAACAATTTCTCTAATTAGTCAATTTTCACATTAAAACAAAAATTTAAATTCTTTATCACTGTAACTTATTTGTTTTATTACTTTAACAAATAAGTGATAAAGAATTTTAATTTTTTGTTTTAATGTGAAAATTGACTAATTAGAGAAAATGTTTTGAGACTATAATGGATAAATTTAGAAATTATTTATTTAAACAAAATTAACCAGTCTCAAGAAAGTATTTAAGATTATAAATAAAATTAAGATTATATATACTTCTATAACCCGAGGAACATCTGTTAAAATTGGTTTACAGAGAGTTATAAAAATAAAACGCAGTCACTTTTACCATGTTGGAAGTTGATGTAATTAATATTTTATGAAATAATATTTCTGTTTTATTCTTGTAAAATGATATTTCGAATTGAACTTTGCCATTTCAGATTTGTAATTCCTTTAAAAAAAACCCGTCGAAAACAGTCTCATGAGTTTCGATAAAAAGTGGTGTAACTATGTCCTTGGAATAATTGCGTCAGATTTTATCTGCTCAGAAATCATGTAATTATCACTAAAGACTTTCCTTTTAATTCTTATTAATCATTTATATTGTTTTGTTTTTTTTCTTTTGGGAATTTTACATTAAAAAAAAAAAGTTAGTTTCTATTTCTTAGAAATCTTTATTTTATTTAGTTGGTTAATAAAAAAGTAATTTCTCCTTTTGCAGTGTATGAATACATTTTCTCAGTAGACTGAAACATATGGCGGACACATGGCTTCTTGCCAAGTTCCTATTACCCGCACATATGCTTTAGTGATTGTTGTTTTGTTTAAATTGCATTTTATTGACCATATGTTTTATAATAATTATAAAAACGTATATTTATGAATGTCCAAACCACCATAGAAGTTTTCCTGTGGGTTTAGCAGTAATAACGTTTTATAATGATTTCTAATCCTAAAACTTACAAATTTACCTAATGTTTTTATATAATTACCCAACATGCGTAACGTAATAGGATAATTAAAGTTTAAAATTTGTCAACAATTTTTTTATCTCATGAGTACAAGATATATTTACGTAATTTTTTACGTAGGTATCTTTACCTCTACGGTCATTGGGAACAAATTGTGCTGCATCCTCAAGTCTGTGTCAAGTTAGTCTTGTTATAGAACTGCCAATAGATGAGTGTTCTCTATGTTTTAATTATTATTTAATTAAGAAATTTCCCCAACTATCAATGTCAATAATTAAATCTAGTTTAAGATTACATATTTTAAAATAATCTTTTACAGCACTGGTAATGGAATCCACATACAAGACTGAGACGACAAGAAACTGCTCGTAGATTCCTATTGCAACAATACCTTCTTGACAAACGCTCTAAACTTCCCATTCACTACAAAAAATTATTATACACTGTGATAGTCTACCAAACCATCAAATTCCTGCTTCCAATCCTCACAATCCAAAATCCTATGTGCTCCTTATTACGTTACAAACTCATCCTCAAAGACCTTAACATCCCATTCGTTGCAGATTTGACCCAAAACAGAAATGCGTCTTTTCATTCCAAACTCCTTACCCATCCTAACCGATTAGTTCTTAATCTCTCATCCTTAACAATCCCCGGTAATCCTCCTAGGGGTCTGAAAAGAAGATGGCCACTGGACCTTCTAATATAAATTAATGCTTGAAGAAACTAATGAGTGGTTCCTTCCCAATATTCTCAAGTGTAAATGAAACATTACACTTAGTTACTTATTGTATTTATTATTTTGTACAGATGCAAATTACATTAAATAAAATTTAAAAAGATATATATAAAAAAAAAAAAAAATCTTCCTTTCTTTATTCTTTTTTTAATAAGCAAGAAAACTAAATATAACATGTTCAGAATTAGAAATGAGTTGACCTTTCCAAACGGACAGCTCGACAACAATAGTACAACCTTTAATTTTGACCAACAACGCCAGGATTGCGGTCAATGTCTGACTGTCACCCCGATGTATTATAATGTCACCCCAATCTACGCACTACAATAAACATAATTATACCTAGTACATAGACGTGAAATACAATACTGGGCATAATGTACATAATCAGTTTTTATTTATTAAATTACTTCTTGTTACATAATTCAAAAGATACACTGACCGAATTACTCTAACCCCGTTTCGGTTGTTTGTTGATAGATTAATTGAAGAGTTTATTATTTTTCTTTTACGTACATAATATATAATATTATTATTATTTTTAAATTACTGAATACATTTTCAGCAATGAACTTTAGTTCGTTTTTTGTGGTGTTTGTTAACCATAAACGTACTAACTTAAGTATAGCTTAAACATAACTGACCATGGTCAGTTTTATATTACAATCTCTTTAGTAAATATTAATGGTAGTTATGAGCAATATATTTATTTTAAAGCTTATTCTAAATTAAATTCTCGTAACATCTAATTTCTGTAGTTGACAGTTGTTTTTAACTCAAGATAAGTCAGTAATTTTGTTTATAATTGTTTTGCATTATAATATTATTTGAAATTTTTTTAAGGATACTTTCATAACTAAACGACTATACCAATATCCAAATTTAGAAACCTTTAATGTTATGAGACATTTTGTTGAGATAGGCCAATGATAAGCCGTCTTTGATGTTTTTATAATTGATGGTGTGGGATGAAGAATGAAGAATCAAGGATTCTTGATTAGTATCTCCCAATTGTATTCTAATAATTATTTTATGTTTTAGCTCTTTTATATTAGTACGAAATTACAACTTGTACGTCGCCACTAGAGTTAATTACTTTGCATAGAAATAAAAATATTATATGATCTTTTATTAAGTTTCTTTTTCGAAGGCACTAATTTATGATATTTTATTTGCATCTTTGTGTTTGTTAGTAACCTTAATACTTCTCTGCTATTTTTTGTTCATCTACTATTAATAATATAGCAGGTAGAAGGCATGTGGGGTGTATGGCAGAGTACAAAAATAATTCAAAAAAATTAAATTAGAAATTATGTAAAAAAAAATTCTGTTGGACAACTGTATAGGTTGCTAAATACATACTTGAATCTAGTCAGACTGTTCTTTTCATTAATTATTATAATGTATAAGGCATTGTAGAGTAAATGTTTAATATATAATAATAATACGTAATACATAAAGTTTAGAGCACGAATTGTAGACCAGCACTACATCCGAATTCGCCATTTAATAAACCGGGTTATATCGAGCGTCCGCTGTATCTTCATTTTTTCCTGTAAATTGATTTTTATTGCATTTCATCATTTTTTATTCCTACGAACATAGCACGTTTATCCTACAGTTACTGATGAAAGTATGGTCTGGGCGGTTGCGTTCATGATATCTTGTGCAAGACTGGAGTGACTGTCGTGAAGGGGACACAAAGGGATATAAAAAGGACCAAGACACCGAGCCTTGTGACATTTGTGACAGAGTGACCTTTCCAACGACCTTTCGCTGCCTACGACGCCTACTTCTTCAGGTTCTTTTCTTGCTGCAGCTGCTGTCCTCGCTGTTGACCTCACGCGGGTTTACGCTGATCTGAACTTGTTTGCATTTATTATGGTTGTTTATTTATATTTTAAGGAATAGGGTGTTTTTCCGACCACTCACTTTAATAAAACGCGATATATGTCTCTTTCGTGTCCCCAAGCATAATTTAACTAACAACAATAAAAATGAATATAACTCTTTTGAGGAGGAGATGGTCAGAAGTGCGGTCAGCAAAGATATACAAATAAATAAAACATATTTATTTGAGCCGACGTTTCGGTCTGTACATAATGAGATAAAAAACTTAATTCTGAAAAAACTGTTGTTGTCTCGTTCTGTTGTTTTCAGACCTGATGAAGGGCTGAAATTGACGTCGAAACGTCGGCACAAATGAACACGTTTTATATAATAAGTATAAATGATTGACGTTATTATTCAAAATATGGGAGAGATGATCGGGGATGTTGTAAAAAAAGAAACAAAAAATAGTTAACAACTTTCATTTTCCGGCGTTTTGCCTCACTTAGTAGAGCTTGATCAGAACTGTCCGAGTTGAAGAATATCGAATTAGTGGATATTTATAACTAATGGATTGTTATAATTAGGGATAGGATTTTTATGTTTTCACATATTTTTACCTGACCATGATATCTTCGATTCCTTACTAACTAACGATGTTTCAAGTTATTTCTTGCCAAAAGAAGCCATTTTTATTTCACATATTTTTAAATAGTTGGCCTTTTTTATATATTGTAACATGTTATGTTGTAAATCACATATTTTCTGAAATATTAATTATTTTTTACATATTTTTAGATATTTCGTCCTGAATCATGTATTTCCTTAAATTATTTGTTCAATTGTAAATACATTTTTCGCAGCAACTACGTAAAATTGAAGAGAACGCAAGAAACTTAAAGGTGAAATTTATCATAAATAGTGCGTAAAAATTCTATATTTTCATCTTTGAACACAAATTAAAAGCATTGACAATAATAAATTTTCACACAGAATTACATCGAGAATTTCTCAGAATCAATTAAAAAGAGCAAGGGTCTTATTCCTGTAGCATTTCCGTATAATTTGTTTGTTTACTTCTCAATCCATTTCTCTGTTCCTCCCTTCCCATGGTCCTTTCTCATCTTAGTCTTGTTTCACTCCCCCAGTTTAATTACAATTACTAATTAATATTTTGCTTGAAGGAGTTTGTCGGGGGGTGCGGTCAGCAAAGAACAACATAAATAAACAAAACCATATTTATTTATTTTATGCCGACGTTTCGACCTGAGTTTCATGTCTTCATCAGGGGTTGTGGCGTGTAAAGGGGAAGGGAAGATGCTAACCTAAATTATAAAATTACTAATTAATTAGTAATTTATATTGTTGAATAATACATAATTTATAAATACATATTTTTTTTAAATATTTGACAATTGATTAGAACATATTTATGTACATATTTGAGATTTTTTAGCACATAAAAATCCTATCCCTAGTTATAATATAACTCATTTGATATTTTCAACTTGAACAACCCTGATGAGGCTCTATTAAGTGGGGCGAAACGTCTACAAATAAATGATTGTCTATTTTGTTTATTTCTGTATCATTGCTGCGCACACACCCCACCCGGATCATATAGCTTTATGTTTAATCTCCTAATAGTACTGAATTATTTAAATGAAAAACGTAGGCCATAAACAATTGAGGTATTCATCATGGCTGAAATAATTACTTAGAAAGTAATAATTAATTCAACATTACTTCAACTTACTTAGTATCTTTTTATTTTAGCTCTAATGGATACTTGCATTATGCGTTGAAACGTCAGCAATCAATTTTTATGTTTCTTGACCGCAGGCCATCTCCTTCTAAACACTATCATGTTTCTGTCAAGAAGGTAAAATTAAGATAAGTGTTCCCTGTTATCTTAGGAAGGGATAGGGGTGAGGGAGGGAGTGGATTATTTAACGTTACCTGAGAGGGTTTACCTGAGGGGGGTTTAGAGAGTTGCGTTAGAGCACGACCACTTTTTCCCCCCGGAGTTACCTGGGCAGGTAGGTAGCTTGGCACACCTGTCTTCTTTGTTCGTCATGCTTTCTTTGTCGAGTTCGCCTTCGCCTCCGATTTATCTCTTCCTCTTTCCTATCCAACTGCCTTTTTCTTTCTTTATCTTTTTTTTTTTTTTTTTTGTCTCCTTTACCTCCCCAGACCTCCCCATTATCCAGAGATTTTCTATAGGTCATCGATTCCCGCCTGTTCGTCTAGAGCAGACGTTTCTCTGTTATTGAACTTTCACTATTTGGACTTTGAACTTTCACAACTCAGTACTATTATTACTGCCCTTCTGATATTTTATCCTTATTATATTGTTTTATTCAGGTGCATTCACATTATTCCCTGACTATGTTATACACACTTATGTTCCCCACATACACCAAGATTTGAATAGAGTACTTTGATTATCTCTCAGACGTGAAACATATTTTTATTTTAACATATTTACGTCTGGATTATTTTTTTGCTTTAGGTTTTTAAAAATACTAGAACAAAAGTAGAATTTAAATGTTTCTTTATAACATTTCTATTAGTTCTTACCATCTACAATCTTCTTACTTATATTTACTTTCAACATCCACCATTTTTGCCTCCCTGGAAATCACAAGCTTGCGGTTTACTTACCGACATTAATTTACTTACTTTTAGACTTTCGATAAGTGACAGGCGCTATCCTTAGACCTCTCCTTTTTAAGAACAACGAACCTGAAAGCAGTTGCCGTCCTTGCCCGGGCTTACCATCTGCCACCCCCAAAGTCGACCTTGTTATTCGTTCCCACGACCCCTCCCCACCTGACCGCTTCGAATTCCATCCCCTCCTGAGAGTGCGTCCAGACCCTCATTCTTGTCTTGCTCATCCTCCCCAAGTCTTTGTATCACCGGCTGGCTTTAGCCACCAGGTAAGAATGGAAAAACTCGGTCAAGGGTAGTTTACGAGTTCGAAACTCCTTTTCAAGAAGTACGATGGTTTGATTATAAAATTTTCTTCTCATAAAGCAATATCGATCATTTATCGCTAATTTAAATTATATTTATTCATGCTTGGCCTAAGTTTGACAAATTGATTTTCAAAACCACTACCCGATAAGTGTATATTGAACCTCCATTATTTTTTCTTGTGTATGTTCTAAAAATATGTCATTTTTTCATTTTATGTTTTTTAGTTTATATGATATTATATTTTAAAAATAATTATTTATTTAATTTTCTTTATCTATACGTACTTAAACATGCCCAAGTCCAATTACAAATTATCAGTTGTTAACCCCCAGTCGGTGGATTATTTGTCATATTAATTTAAGAGATAAAAGCTGCAATTCCTTCTTCCATTTATTTTTCAAAGTGCTCATGTTGTTAGGCTTACATATGTAGACATACGTATTACATATGTGCTATCTTATTTAAATACTACTTATTTAATATTTTGTTAAATAGAGAAGAACGATTGTTTATTGAAAAATAATACAAGCTACCACACTCAATCCTAATTGGTATTAGGGCTGTAAACATCTATTCAGACCATATGTATACAAACATAAAGTAAAATCACATGTACAAATAACAATAAATTATATGTACAATTAAATAGCTAGATAAATTGAATTATAGCGAAATCAGTAGATAATCTTAGAAAGATAAAGAAAATTACGTATGTAAAGTTATTTACATATTTACTGTAGATATTACGTATTACCATAGTTCCCTAATGGTTATTTTTATAGTATATTTCAATCTTAAATAATTTGTTACTAATTTAATGTTTATTTATTATTATTTACTTTTTCTGTTGTTTTTTAATGGTCCTGCACTTTATGGGTAATGACGTCTGCAGAACGGTATCCTTCATTAATATTCACCGGCCCTTTATGACTTCCAAGAAAATAAGGTCGACGGGGACCCTACCCACTTTCTCCAACCCTTCAGAACTTCCGTAACTAAGGAAAGTACCTTCCACCCTTATGGGAATGACCTCTGCTGAACGGTAACCTTCTTTTACTTTCACTAGCCCTTAATTACTTCCAAGAAAATGTTACTACCAAGAAAATAACGTCAACGAGGACCTTACCCACTTTCCCTAACCCTTCAGAACCTCCGGAACTAAGGGAAGTACCCTCTGAATGACCTATTTCTCGGTCAGGCGGTCAAGATCCTTACACCTATTAGCGCCTCCTTGTGCAACCTTTACCCCTACTCCGAGACCATCCACTTCTTGTCCTGTCGAATCTGCAGAAGGAAACCCCCCTCTAGACCTTGGACCACTTTCCCTCTTCCGCAAACCCTTTCACAACTGTCTTCTGGCTCCTTTCCACCTCTTGCAAACCTCTCTGTCGGATATATTTCGACCTACGGCTATATCACTTTCGAAACTCGGCTACACGTGGGTGAACTTTACCGTTCGATTATGAATTTGTAAATTTCCTCTTTATTAAAAAAAAAAAAGAAAATGATTATTATATAATGAAGTATAAAATAAAATAAATAAATAAAAATATTTTAATAGCGTTATTTATTATACTGCCCATAATAATTGAGAAATACTCAAAGAGGTGTTGAATGATAAAGAGAAAATTATTTATAAGGATTTAATATAACAGTTGATTTTATATAGTGTCCATTTTAATTACGTAAATTGGTATGGCGTGATGTATAGTATAAGTCAGAGCTACACAAAGTTCTAATTAGTTGACATGTATTATATGCTGTAGATAATATTGAAATTGTTATGTTCTTCAAAGAAAATATGTATTTTTCAATGTAGATTAAAGGAACTGTTTTACTCATAATTTCCTACATCGTTCAAAACTCTTATCCTATTTCTTATTAATATTTTCTTATACCATTTTTTCGCCTTTCCTTGATATCTAAGTACTTATCGAAGTACTTCACTATTCAGTATTTTTATTGTTTCATTTAGTAGTAATATACCTTCTTAGATAACTAAGACAACTGGAATTTTTAATTAAAACTAATCTCTCCTTTTCTTCTTCGAACATTAAGATAATGTAACTATCGATAGCTGAAGGTAAGTTACAATCGACGATTACAAAGAGGTATTTAAAAATAATGGATTATGGTTAGAGGAGCGGGTGCTAAGACCATCAAGTTGATTGATTATTCTTTGGTTCCCATGCCTTGTCTACTTAACTGATTCATTCATGATTGTTTAAACCATTTAACATGGCAGTTAGTTATTTTTTTATTTACTACTTGGAATATTTCAGTGTCTTCTTTATTCTCTGTCAATGTATGAGTCAAGCATTTCCTAGTCAGGTACAAAGTCCCTAATTCAATACCGTTAAATTAGAAAGTTCTGTTAGGGTATTTTTTTTTTCTTATGAAACACATTTTCTGCCCTATTTGGGCCTTGCACTCTACCAACGCGGTTGTAAACCCAAACTTTGATGCTGACATCGTCACTTTCTGATGAGAAAGTTTTGTTGCTTTAAAGTTCTGGTCGGGAATGGATAGCTCATTGGAAAGGCAGTGGGCTACTAACTCCAAAGACCCGGTTCGAATCTGGCTGTAGCAGATAAATATTATATGTTTCAGTTTAATTATTAGCCGTTGAGTCAGCCCTGTGGGTTCAGGAGCCCTTCTAACTGAATATTTTTATTTAATTGGAGATAGGCCTGGTGGGCCTTACATGGTTAATGTAACAGTTAAATTTTTTTGTTTAACGATTAATTGTGGTGGGAGGGGGTGGTATAATCTCGTGCAAAAGGCGCTCCTAACTATTCACACCACTATAAATATTGAACAACTATGAATAATAGCGATGAATCATAAAATAAAAATTAATAATTAATTAAAAATAGCTTTTAAAAAAAAGAAGATGAAAATAATAATTCTTAAGAAGATAGAAAAAGAAAAGTTAATAACAAAAATAATGAAATTTATAGATTTAATAATTTTTTTTTAAATTTAATAAAATAGTAGTGATGTCAATAATATAATTTATAACAGGCTGTCCTGCAGTATTTTGGGCTCCAGTCTTCGAGATGAGGTTAGATTTCTCATCAGCTATTGCTTCTCTAACTGTCGATAGCTGGGAGAAGAATTTTATGGACCGTTTGATGAAGTCATTCATTGATCCCTATGCAATTGGCTATTTCTTGGCTATTTTCTTAACTAAGGGGCACCCACTGCGATTCTTAGGACCTAGCTTTGAAATGATTGTAATTATTTCTTTTTATTAAAGGATACCGCTCCCCAGTCTTCACAGCTTATTATTGCTTCATACATGATTTGTTTTGTATCTTGTAATTATACCTATGTTATCATTGTATACTGTAGGGCGTAATGATGTTTTAGTTACTGTTGCTTAGCGCTGTATTTGCTATTGTTATTGCGTTGTAAATATTTTAGAATAACGACCGGTGCCCTCTATCGTTGAAATGGAAAATTCATTAGATCACCCGAACTGGAATTAAACGACGCATATCCGCCATCCAATCAGGGCGGAATATTAATCTATTAAAGTGGATTCCGATTAGCCATTAAGCGACGTTATGGATGCATTAGGGCAGGGAGCACGGGTGGCTAGTTGATATTTAATGTCGATACTGTGAACAGCAGAGATCGATACCCGTCAGGGATATAATTGTGCTCTAGTCCTAGTACACATGGTTGTCAACCTAATTAGCTCGCAGCGCGACCTGTCAGCCACTACAGCAAACATCGGTTAGCAACTGGCGTGTCCATGTCAGCAGCTGTCATGTATACTGGATAATCTCTACCTCTATGAGGATCTGCTACCTCTGTGGCCATCGATCATCTTGTGTGGTCTCTATGGTTCATGGATAGTATATACTGGGAGGCAAAGGATGATCCTGACTGACTCACGGGTGAAAGGTGTCTTGAGGACTCCAGAGATTCCTGTGGGTCTTTGAACTCGACGCTGAGGGTATCCTAGGATGCGTCAGTGCATTGTATTGTCATGGTCTATCTACATCTGTTTTGTCCATCAGTCATGAGCCAGAGAAAACAGACGATTCGAAAGCTTTTCCTCTTCGAATAAATACTAATTGTAGAAATGTCTTTATTTTATATATATATTTAATCTGGATTTTCTCTTTAGGAAGTTTGGCGAGTCAATTCATAAAAAAATGTTTGAGGTTAATAACTTGAGTTTTTATAGAATAAATTTAGAAATTTTATATTAAATTATCATATGGTACAAAGTTTCGGTACCATTGTCCCATATTCATGTACTTTAAACCTAAAACAATAATAAACCATCATAACAACAATCTTCATCCTTATTTATTATAATTCACACAATTATATTCACCTCATAATTTGAATTTCATATTGGAAATCATGTCACACTTTACACTGTTTTCCGTTTCCTACCATTACTTATTTGTGCATCTTCACTTCTCCTTAGCACAGCCATCACTCAAGCACGGAAATATAGAGTAATGGCTGTGCTAAGGAGAAGTGAAGAATGTAAACAGTGACATGATTTCCTATATGAAATTCAAATTTTGAGGTGAATATAATTGTGTGAATTATAATAAATAAGGATGAAGATTGTTATTATGATGGTTATTATTATTTTTGTAGGTTTAAAGTACATGAATATAGGACAGTGGTCCCGAAACGTCGTACCATATTGTGATAATTTAAGAGAGGGAGGGCAAGGCAGAAACGCCATGATTTATCAGTTATAATTAAATTATTTGACATTTCGTTAAATAAACACTATACACTAAACAACTTTGTTTAAAACAAATAAAGTCTGTCAACAACGATGTTTGACAATACTGATTGAAAGAAAAGACTCAACTATTAACATTCATATTTTTTCCTGAATTTTAATAACACAAATTCCTGGTTCGTTTAAAAAACCTCTTCATTGGAT
Source organism: Halyomorpha halys (assembly GCF_000696795.3). Classification (NCBI taxonomy): domain Eukaryota; kingdom Metazoa; phylum Arthropoda; class Insecta; order Hemiptera; family Pentatomidae; genus Halyomorpha; species Halyomorpha halys. Next base: position 295,619 of record NW_027112919.1, on the reverse strand, counting down.
TTTCCTCTTTGGGTAGATTGATACTTCCTGAACACCCTTCGGATTGGTAGTACGCATGCCTGCTCCTAGCTCTGGCATCACCTTCACTCCTCTTCCGGTCACCCTTTCACTTCCTGTACATCGTGTGAACACACTGAACCATCGACTGGTCCGTCCGCTACTACCGGACGTTAGCCTCCCATCGAGTTCTCGCCCATCGGTCGGACCTCTACGCCTTCCCCTTCCTCTTACACCCTCCCCCCCCCCTCTTCCACTCTTTTAGTAATAGTTTGAGAAAGGAGATCACAATGGCAGAGCCTAATCAGTGAGTGGGGAGACAATGGACAATAGCCTTTGTTATAACTCATTTGTGGCCTCGGTTCCGGTGGGAACTGCCGTGTGGGTATCGATTCTTTGTTCGATCCTCGGCCATTCTTTTACCACCGGAAGGGTTAGTTTTCGCATGTTTATAAGCAGTATAACTGTACTATATGGTGTATATTCTTAAAATAACCTCTTTGCGAAGTATTGATTTATTCTCTAAACATTTTATATTATATATTCCTTGGTGTCATTATTCGATCAATTTTATTTATTTCTTTTTTAATATAAAGGAAATATCAGCTAAAAAAAATAGTTCACAAGGATATTGTTGAACGTCCTTGAGTCAAGTTAACTAACTAATTATTAAATATTTAATTATGTAGAAAGCTTAGTGACTAAACAATTGTAGGTAATGTTTCTAATTTATTGCACTTCATTTGTATTTTGTATATTTTAGTGTTTAATATTAATTTAAAAAAGTATTTTTAAAATTAAAAATACTAAAAATAAATAAAGAATTTGTTGTGATCCTTCAATCCAAGTTCCAATTGGATTTATTTGTTAAGATTTTTCAATTTAAAATGACATATGTCCACAAAATAATAATAAGATAAGGTAAAAATAAATAATTTTGGCTTAGTCTCAAAAACATTTTAGATGTGTAAATGTTTATAAGTGAAGTGCATGTGTGTATATATTTAAGTATTAAGCGTTTTGTATTTAAATGTATAAAAAAAAATCTTGCGGTGCAATATAAAATTTGTTGATTATAACTGTATGTTAATTATAAAACTTTTAATTTGTAGAACTTTATAATGAGCAGAGGAGCCCGAAACGTTGTTCGATTGATATAAAGAACAAAGAAGTGGATAAAGGCTGTAAAATAAATTCTTAAAAAGAAATATAATATATTTAAAAAAAAAATTATAATGTTTTTTCATTAATTTTATTCTGGGA
>NW_027112919.1:283995-294204 GCF_000696795.3 Halyomorpha halys | reverse complement strand
GGAATATATAATTATTATTATTATTTTAATGATTAATTAAACGCCCTTATAGAACTTTCCCATGCTCGCTAATCAGTATAAACTCCATACTTCATCTTGTTTCCTTTTTAGCCCAACTTGATACGGCTTTCGATGACGTGTAGTGTCCTTTCACCGTATTGATTCCTTCTTCGAAAATCTAGTCCTTATTAGTCTTGAGAAAAATGACATAGAATAATATATGTGGGCTTAGTAATAAGTAATGTTTTTTTACTACGTACTAGACTTTTCTCTTTTTAATGAGAAATGAACTATTAAAAATCAGATCACTTGACCACCTGCTAGATAAATATGATAATATGTTTCCATTAGTGTTGACTCTCGTCTTTTAATATCGATTGTATGTCTTTTTAGAAACTGAATCGATTATACCTTTCCACTAGAAAATTATCGACTTTTTTTTAATGCGCTCTCGATTTATCTAAGCTCTGAGATAATGGGGTGCTAATGCTTCAACTGGTTTTACAAACGATTTATATAAAGAGATAATTTCTTATACTTGGAACTTAAGCGCTCTCCTGCTTCGGATTTTATTTTTACAATTATAATAATGAATGGAATTTATCATGAAAATCAATATTCATTCGCTTCCTTATACTTATATAACTGTTGTATATATTTTTTTCTCTTGTTGATCTCGGTAAACATATTTTTTTTTCTACCACAACCTTCATTGAAAAAAAATAAATAAGTCAATTGATATCACGTGATTACAAGTTCAGCCCAAAATAAGTCGAACTTATATAAGCCTCTAAAAATACAGTAAGTCTGAAATGTTTCTTGCAGTTTCCCCTGGTAACTAGAAAGGTCCCAATGAAGTGATCTGATATTAAAAATTAATGGTTGGTCTGGCCAAAATGTGTTAGTTCGCTCGTGTTGCTTAGTTAATGTAAGTATTATAAGTGATTATTTTAACCTGACAATTGTATCTATATGGTATAATATAGTATAGTATCTGTCTATAGAGTACGTCAAATCTAATATATAAAAATTAATATTTCTTTATTCGTATTTTATGCACTACCATTCCGTTCATCCGATTGTGCTAGGGATTTTTGCTAAATGTTCAGGGTTTTCCTGGGAAAATTATAGGTTGGCCCGATTTTTTGGTTAAAAAAATATTAACAAAATTAAGCATTTTTGGCGTGTAGCTAGTGAGTGTAGCTCACTTTGTTTAGTGATTCATTCTGAATCGTTTCAATACAATACTAATATTGAAACAAAATGAGAGTTACGATATAAAAACTATTCATATTTTACATAGTACATATATGGCTATATCATGGACTAATCAAATTGTCTATAAGAATTTTAAAAAATCACCTAGATCGGTCTAGTATTAACCATTATACAGTGAAGTTAGCTATTACTATTTATCTTTCCATAGTCTTACCACTTCGCTGTATATTAATTAATATTAAAGTTTCAGTTTTTTTTTGTTTTCGTACCCTTCATTAAAATAAAAATCAGTACTTCATACATATATAATACATGAAATGTATTATATATACTTTACCTTCTCCCTTTGATTATAAGGTGTTGACATGAGTCCAGTTAAGGTGGTCTAGCTATAGCCATGGAATTAAGGGAACCTTAGTCAAAGTTTCAATAGTATTCAATTAATGTATATGTATATATATATATATATCCTAAAATATTATATTATATACAAATAAATAGCAAATCATTGTCCGGTCTGCTAGTACAAAATATTTTTTTTTTTTGTCAAATCTGCCACTATTCAAGGCAAAGCAGCATGTATATGTATTTGTGGTTGTTTATATTGACATATATACTCGCAAAGGTATACAAAGTCATCACTATTGTGCTGTATAGAGGAGATGGAGATGACGGTAGTGGTTGTCAGAGAGTTACGGTGGCCCGAACGTCGGACACGGGCGCTGTCCGGCTGACAGCTCCTATCTCTCCCCGTCATGTCCCACCAGAGCTAGATCAGATTCAATTATCGACTGGGAATGGAGTTTAATTTCCTCCGTAGCGGGGCGACAGTAGTTGTAGCGGGTATCGACAGAGGTCGTGGTCTGCAGGGGTGTCACCATGGCAACGCCACCCTCTCCGCTTACATTGATCGTCGTGGAGCCCCCCTGCTTCAAAAATTCACCCCCAGCCTGCGGGTTTCGTTCCTCCGAGTAAAAACTGAACGAGTGTCTGAGCCATGGTATCATGGTAAAAAGATGGAGTCGGGCCAGGTGTATGACGAATACTTCAGGCAATAATAGTATTTCAAATATATCTTCGATGTTTTGTAAATAGGACAAATACATAAATTTCCAGAAGAGTATAATTAGTGATTTTCCTGGTCTAGGAAATTTTTTTGGATGAAAACCCCTTTCTAGAAAAAAAAAAAAAAATCTTCGATAAAAAGTAATAAGAAAATATTTTTCAAATATATTGTTATTTTTCCTTTTTTTACATATATGTTAATATTTATTCAAAATATAGACACCGTACAAGATTATATATATACTAATTGAAATCATTACATTCATCTCTTGCCCTATTTAAACCCTTTAATAACCAATAAAGTAAATTATGCAATAACAACGGTCCGACGATATTATCATAAAATAATTAAGCATATATTGTTGTAAAACATCATTGACGAACTGCATTTTTATTTTACGAAGTTTATAAGTAATAAGTAAAGATTGAAATTATATATAATTTTATGAAGCTATATTTGATTATTATGTAGTACTATAAAAAAAATAAAAATTTATATAAACTTGAAAAAACATATTGCGTCATTGTTTGCTATCTATCGGCTAAGTGAGGCAACAGCACATCATATGGCGAAAGTTCTTCTTTAATATCTGTCCAGAAAAAAACCCAGCCTAATTTAGAAAATTTGTTGTTAATTAAATTTTAAGTTTTTTTTAAAAATTGTAACAGATATTTATTGAGATAGACCTATCCTCGCAAACAGTATAACTTGTTGAATGAATGATAAAAAAAGTATTATTGAATACTACAGACTATGGATAGACAAATAACAACCAGGAAACATTTAAGTTTAATTAATTATATATAATGTGTACGTCATGACTTGATAGACCGCGGCGGCTTAGTGGTAAGACACTAACTATCCTACTAACTCAAACTAGTCAATTCTGTGGGTTCGGAAGCTCTTTGGAGTCCACCCAGCCTCATAATGTATCCTTAATTGGGGACAAATCTTGTGGTTGAGCGTGATTATGACCACATCACCTCCTTACATAACCGTTGTTCTATAAACATGGCTTCCTTTCTAAGTACTGAACTCATGCAGTCATAGCTTCATGGGTCGTAGCTGTTCACAAGTAAATACTACCAGGATTCATCATAGTATAATCGATGGTAGTGACTGCAGCAGCTATCACTATCATTGTCTCGGTGGAACATGAATTTTAGTATAAAAATAATTATCTAATTATTTTCATAATGAATTAATTTATTTGCTAAAACCACTAGCGGATGTTTTGTTAGTGAGATGATATATGAGGCCCCCTCAAGCTAATTTGCTATCAAATTAAATTATTATCGATAATTATAAACGATTTGGCTATCGATATATCGAGCGGAAATGAGTGGAATGGCAGGTGGGAGATGTAGCGAAGTGTGATGCAAACCTCCAAGTACACGTGTCCTTAATCTAGACCAGTTTCCAAGGCAGTTGTATTTAGCAACACTTTGTGTTGTTGTTTGTGTCTTTTTCTTTAATATGATTCATTTGTATTTATTTTTATCTATTACAATCCCAAATTAAAATAATTAAAGTTCAAAAATATATTTTCAAAAATAGAAAAGAGTATTGAATAAAAGAGACAATATTTCATGAGAATCTGACCTCAGCGTTCCACGTTATCTTTAGAAATTTCTTTTGCCAGATGTGCTAAAGGCCCAGACGACTTAACCTAATTTCAGACAGGTCGGTCATTTTTTTCTCTAAATGTATTTCGTAATCCTTATGACATGTATAAAATGTTGCATATTTATTCCCGGATAAGGACATTAATATGTTATTAGATTTCACCTATAATATTTGCTATGCATAATTAATTTGTTTTGAATATATATGTATATATACATTTTTTTAAATTTAGTTTTAAATACCTTACTAAGAGTTATTTCAATTTCATTATTATAGATGAAGTTTTGATATTTTTTTTCACCTTTTGTTTAATTATTTTTATATGTAAAATATTAAATAATTTTGTTTTTTCGTGAAAATTTATACATCATTATCATATATATTTCAAGACTTACAATATCTTTAAAATTAATTTTTTTACTTGGAATATATTAGTTGGCCTTACAAGATTAAAAGATAATATAAAATTTTGAAGAAGATGGTCAGCAGTGGGGTCAAAATAGAACAAAAATAGTTATAAACTATTTATTTGCCGAATTATATAAAACCTCAACAAATTGAATATTTATGTAAATAAAACAGAAAAAAAAAAACGCCAATAAATATAAAATTATTTATGAACTAAATATGAAAAGCGACTATTTCTGAATAAAAAAAAACTGCAAATTACTTCTCAAGGGTTTATTATTTTTATAATAATTAAAATACTATGCTGGTACTTGTCTATAACAATTTTAGTCTTAAAAAAATTTTTTAAAAGAAATTTACGTAATAATTCAAAACTAACTATTATAATTGACTCCATTTTGTTTATTGAGATATGGCATTATGATACCCTTAATCATTAAACGTTATGAAATGTAAAATGGCAATGGTAATTTCGAGTTCGGGGGATCATCGTGGGGTGACTTGTGATGCAAATCAATGAAGGGAGTGGGCGAATTTTGGTTTATTCCATTTTTTAGGATTCTACGGGAAAATAATAATATAAGGACTATTTTTTTTATTACCCTCATGACTTAATTGCTATGTATTAATTTCATTGAACTTTAAATGATTAATTTTTAATTCTAAATAAAAACAGACTTTACTAAGGATGTATCTCAGTATTAAGTTTTAAATTAAAAAAATTCTATCATGTTAGCTACTTTTATATTATGTAATTGTATAACTAAGAAGAGAATTTTTTTTGTATTGTCATCTTCTTTATTCTTCTCCCTTTTGTCTTTTATTATTATTAACTTCTCACCTTCATCGTTATATATCTATATAATTAATTACTGAAAATTATTTTATGCTGTGATATAAAAAATTTGAAATATATATATATGGAATAACGAAAAAATAATTTTTATTAAAATTAATTTCATTATATGTTTTGTAATATATATATATATTGCATAATACCTGTTCATTGTAAATTTATTTCTTACAGAATTTCATGGTCATGTAGAAGTTTCGTAGGCGTGTTTTATGTAACTAGGGTTTTATGTAATCACACGAACAATAGATAAAATTCTCCCATTTGTTTACCCACATTTCTTGGGACAGTACGACAAATTAACAATGGGTTGGGCGGTTTGTATTTCGTAATATTTTTTTAGAAATAAAATACTCTATTATTTATGGAAATATTTCAGTGAAAATCTATTATTTATATAATTTTGAAATTCATTGTAGTGTTTTCAGACATATTTGTTGTCATTTTAGCCAGAATATTCTTAAAGTTCTATATTTAGGAGTATTTATAAAACTTTTTTTAATTTTAAATCTGATTTTCTTAGATGTCTTTATTAAAAAAACACGTTAAAAATAATTTAAAAAAAAAACTCAGGTGCGTCCGTTGCCTAATTTAATCTCCTTATATAAATTTATTTATTTATTCCTAATATTTATTTATATTATAAGAATATATGTATTTATGTTATGTAGATAAACTAATTTGTGTTTGTATGTTATATTGGGATGGTATTAATATGTATAATCAACGGACTGTTATCATTATGCTATATAAACTATTCTATGTTTATATAGGCTGCGGTGTACGTATTAGGCATTTACGAAAACAAATTAACTTATGACTGATAAATAATTAGGGAATAATGCAATTTTATCGAGTTATTATTTCTTATATCGTTAGCAATTATTGACTGTGTGCTAAAAATTCACTGAATGCTTAAAATCGATTCTAAAGTTGAAATTTAAATTTAAAAAATATACATATATATTAAAATTTTATACGGAAGAGAATATAAAATTTGTGAATGGAGTCTGCTCTATCGAGAAGAGTTGATATAAGTTATCTAAATTTCTAATCAGCCGAAGGGTGGACTTTACGATAATGCCGGGAGTGAAAGAGCTTTTGAAAAGGGCTCCCTGTAAAAAGAATGGTGAAATATCGACTCTGTTCGATAAGAGAAAATCGAACAGGACTGCCTGTTGGAGATATGGCGGACAAAGCAGCTATCTCCTCTCTGCTAGTCAGATATCCTTCTGTTCTCTTTGTTTTCGATTTTATTCCATTCTCGATTTAAAGGAAGAAAAGTCGATTTTTATGCTATATAGAAGACTTATAAAACGAGCGTTAAACACAACGTAATCGTCGAGTTTATCATTTATACAAATAAAAATAATAAAACTCGAATAAGTATCGATTTTCGATAAAATAATATAAGTTGTAAAGTAATTAAGTTGAAATTTTATTTTAATATTTTTTTTTAACGTGGTATACTTATTATTAATATTCTAAATACAAAGCACTGAATATTTCAATAATAATAAATACGGTGGTGGTTCTGAAATTAAAAATTATTAATAAAAAAAAAAAAAGTTAATTTTCTTCCTGAATACCTCTTTGTATACATCCATGAGGTTTTTTTTTTTTTTACTGTAGTAATAAAAAAAACTATAGTAATAGAGCCCCTATTAAATGTGTCTTCGGATTAGTCTAATAATTATTTAGATTCATGATTTAAATTCAAATTCCTCGTATATTCCCATGATTAAAACACTTACTTGACAAACGCAGTAAACTTCCCATTTATTAAAAAAACAAAACATTAAATTGCTATATGTTGTGTTAATAGATATATCTCCTTTCATTCCAAAATCCTTACTCACCCAAACCCATTAGTACCTCTCATCTTTAACAACCTCTAATACTCCTCCGAGGCATCAGAAAAGAAGATGGCCAAAGGAGCTGTAATTAAAATCAATGATCGAAGTACCAACATTAACCACCTAATCTTCTCAAAATTATCATGTGTTCTGAAATATTTATCACATTTACTTATTGTATTTATTTTTATATATAGTTGTAATTTTCAATAAATAAATTTAAAAAATGATTTAAATTATATCTTTAAACTATCTTTCAGTTTTGTAATAGTAGTTTGAAAGATATTTCATTTATTTGTCGAACCCATAGTTTTCTCAATATTTTAATTTTTTTTTATTGTATTAATGCGATCGTATGACCTGTATAATTGGTTTTGCATTGCATTTAAATTTTTTACTTAATTAGTTGAATTATCATTGGAGGATTTTTCGACTTGTATTTTCGATATAGAAAAGTTTCTGACGTATTTTATATATTTAGGATTAAATAAATATTTTAGTTATTTCCTGTTGTTTAATCGATGTTCGGGGTACTTCTTTGATTCGATTCAGGTTAACCTTCAGCGGTTATACGCTTTGGTATCTATGTTGTTCCATATAAAATATATAATGACTTTTATTTTCGTTTATGCACAAATTTTTTTCCCTCCTTGTTTTTTTTTTAAGTAAATTTATATATTTTTAAAAAAAATTCTTGACATAACAGAACTATAACGGTTCAGTTTACAAGTGATATCAAATCTATCCCTCCAAGGATGAAAATAAAAAGAGGCTTGCATTGTTAGCATTGTTCAGGATAAAGGATGTCGAGTGTGGAACTCCGATGGGAAATATGTCCTTTGTCGTTGGAGTCTCATTGTCATGTCCCCCGATTATATATTTAGTTAAATAGGAACCGTACTGTTGTGTACAAAGGGCTTTAGAATAAATTTGAATAAGTTTACCATTTGGCTAATAACCATTTATCTTCTGTAACAGTATGATCTGCAGGGTTTAGGTTATGGAGAGATTACAAACAACAACCTAAATTTATAGTATTAGTTTAATAGCCGAGCTATTTCTTAATCGTATTCTCAATTTAATAGGAGTTGCGGTTTAAAAGATCAAAATAAAACCTTGGCTACAAACCTTCAAACCTTAACCAGAAAGAAACAAGGCCTTTAGGTGAAATCTGATTTGGAAATCGCAAGTTCTCTGTTATTTCAGTATCATGTTTGGTTTTTTCTTTAATGAATTTAATAATATCATAATTAAAAATTATTACAGTATGGTTTCTTATTTACAAAATGTTGAAAAAAAAATGAAAAATAATTTGAGTAGTTATTAAAGTAAATGATACTTATTTTATTTTGCCAACATTTCGGCCTGGATTGCAGGCCTTCTTCAGGGTCATGTACAAACAATTTAAAATAAAACAGTATAATATAAAAACAAAAAATCAGTCTAGTACAATTGTGTAAATAAAAAAAATTCAAACTTAAAAAATTTTTTTTTCAAATTTTTTATTTTAAATTTCAAGACAAGAGGTAGTCAAACTTTAATTATGGTTCCTTATTTATTTAAAATAATTTTTTTTTTACATATATTTTATCCTATTTTACACTATCTGAAATTCATCATGAAAAAATATTTCACATATTATTTCTACATACAATGTAGAAAAATACGATTAGACTTTACACTCCCTATTTAGTGACATTGTTTTTCCTCGTAGGAAAAAGTACTTTCAGTCTTGCACTGTAGCTATTCGGTTGGCAGTTTTCCAAAGGTTTTCCCCGTTTCAGTAACTCTTCGAGGAATGTTTACTCGGACGGGACCAGAATATCCGAACAGATGGAGTCAACGGGAAAATTGGGTCAGGGGATTGGATCGTCCGAGATTATAACTCTTGTAAACAGGCACGTCGAGGGCTGTAGATACAGAACTGTGTCTTATTTGATAGTAAAATAAACCGGTGTTTTCCTGTTGATTTTTTCGTGTCACGATAATACAACGGCTGTGGAATTTAAAATTGAATTGGAATCTTTTCTTAAACACAATGTGTCTTAATTGATTTAGATTAGACTTCCTTGTAAAATGGCCGGCTGAATTACCTTCCAGGTCCTGGAGGGAAGATATCCTACGACCTCGATGACGATATTGAAGAGTATGACAAAACAGGCAGGTGCATTGTCACCTGGGTAATGATGGACTAACAGTAGAAAGTGGACACGTTTCACTTTTGTGTCTTCTCTGCCCGCATCTTTGTTTTTTATGGACTTACTGTACATGATAAAGTATTATACATATATTAAATTCTTAACTAATTATTAAGTTGAGAAGATGGTCGGGGGAGGGGAGGAGGTCAGCAAAAAACCAAATAAACAAAAAATTATTTATTCCTGCCGACGTTTCGACCTGAATTTCAGGTCTTCATCGGGGAAATTCTGGCTAAACTGAGTTTCAATGATCTTCTCAACTTATTAATCTACGGTCAACTATCTACACCTCATTAACTAATTATTAATCTCTATTCTGGATTTTCCTGGGAATTCTTTCCCCCCAACAATTTAAAAAAATTAAAATTTAATCTCTAAAACGTACACAATTCAAATTAAGATTAATATATAGAAACATTATTCACATGTTTTTGTAACTGAGTTTCCTACTTAACTAATAACTAGAATAACCCGCTCGAACTAATTCGCTCAAGTTTTGAAACTTATTAAGAGTAAAATGGGGAAAGGTAAATTTTTTTTTTAACTCTTATTTCTAGCTGTTAGTATTTTATACAATTAAGAAATAATTAACAACAATAAGTAGACTCATTACCTGGTGGAGGAAAGTTAGAGCAGTGGTTTCCAAACCTTTGTTAGTAGGTGGACCTAACTACCCTTTGGGTAAAAATAAGAACATGGCGAAACTACTTTTGTTACCAGAAGTAAAATGGCGGAATCCTTTTGGTACTAAAAGGAAAATGGCGGAATCTTTTTACCAGGAGTAGGTAAATGGTGGAATCCCTACTTTAGTAGTAGGTGTGTCAAATGCCATATCTTCAGCAAAAGCTTTACTAGGTCAGTAAGTCTTTACTAGGGGCCTTTCTTAGGTAAAGACCCACCCTAGTCTTTACTAGGGGCCTTTTTTAGGTAAAGACCCACCCTAGTCTTTACTAGGGGCCTTTCTTAAGCAAAGACCCATCCTAG
>NW_027112919.1:260858-283865 GCF_000696795.3 Halyomorpha halys | reverse complement strand
AAAGACCCACCCTAGTCTTTACTAGGGGCCTTTCTTAGGCAAAGACCCACCCTAGTCTTTACTAGGGGCCTTTCTTAGGTAAAGACCCACCCTAGCCCAAGTCCGTACCTTAGTACCTACACAAAACCTCTACAAAATTGAAGAAAGTCTTAGAAGGTAAGGTTAAAAACTATGTTAAGTTTGCCGAACCCCGGTAGGTTACCATTGAGTGTAAGGAAAAACCTAATTAACCTTTCTCCATTTCAGTGGAATCTAGTGATTCTTTAGTTACTATGTGTATATACTATACTTATGTGGAAAACTGAGTTATAAAACAACGTAATTTGTTGTTAAGTATTGTTTCTAACCTCCTTAATATGTATCTTGTTCATATTAGTGCTAAATAATTGGTTAGGGTAGCGGTCAAAAGAGAAATGGATTCCGCCATTTTACTTCTGGTTACAAAAGAGTCTCCATTTTCTAATTTCTACTAGGGTCCTAAGGTCCTACTAAAAAAAAAGGTTTGGAAACCCAGTGCCCTAGCTGTCCTCCAGCAGGTAGACAGTCTGCTTATTTTTGTTTTGCATTCTAAATATTTATTATTAGTGTTGTTAATTATGTGTTAATTGTTTAAAATATGCTAACAGCTATTAATAAGAGATTAAAAAAAAATTACTTTTCTCCATTTCACTTAGATTTCCGATCTCCTACTAAGACCTGATGAAGGCTAAAAGTTCCGACCGAAATGTTGGTACTATTTTCTGACCGCACTCCCAACCATCTTCTATTCGCAGAAAAATAAATTAACTATTTTCGCTTATCTTTTGACCGCATCCCTTCTTCATTATTTGATAAAATTAATTCTTTAAAAATAAAAAAAATAAAAATTTCTCTGTACAAATCATACTATAATTAAAGTATTCATGGCAAAGCTCTCACAATGGACACCTTTTTATGGAACAATCTTTTTTTTTGTTCACTTTAATGTGACGGGCTATTTACAGAGGCTTCATTGTGACGACTTTAATTGCTTTCGTATCCGGATCTTAGTAACTTGAGGAAGAAGAATTATAACTTGAAAACAGGACAGAACTATATTGTAAAATTATGGAAGAGTGTCATTGGAGTGACAATGGTGTAGTATTGTTCCTCCTTAACGTTCCTTTCGTATATATTTTTTATAGTTTTCTATTGAGGGCATTTTTTGTAATTCAATGTTGTTTGTTCTCTTCTCTTGAAGCTTTCTCCTATAAGATCCTGAAACGTAGTTTTGCATAGCGTTTTCTCCATCTCCGTAATCATTTAGCAAATATGTATTTAAACTTGATAATAATTTTTATATTATGTTGTACTGTGTGATGTAATGTAAAACGTTTTACAAACTTTCGACCTATGTTTATTTCCACTATAATTTTCGTTATTCTCGCTATTTGTTATAGTTAAACCTCTTCTAACGGACAGTTATTTTCTACAAATAACTCTCTCTTAGGAAGTTTTTAAAATGTTCTTAAATTAAACCATCAAATTCCTCCGAATCCAATCCTTACAGTCCAAAATCCTTAACGCTCCTTACTTGGTCACAAATCAAATCATGTTGCCGATTTGGCCAGAACCAGATACCATTCCTTCCATAATAAACTTCCCAACCACCCAAATCCACTTGTTTCTATCCTGTCTTCTCCATCATTACCTAATAATCCTCATAGGCGTCTGAAAAGAAGATGGCCTCGAGATCTTTTCTAGAAAAGTTATTGAAGTTCTATAAATGGGTAGATTCTTCACACGTTTGTATTATGTCTCTATGTCAGCTACAGCAAACTTACTTTTTGTATATATTTTATACAGTTGTAAATAACAATACATTTAATCGTAAAATAAATTTTAACTACGGCCACTTATAAAAAATCATATCATGTTACATTGTTTTATGTTTTGATATAGATTCGTGCCTGTTTCTAAATATGTACATATCTTTAAGTTATTATTTTTTTTTTAATGATTGAAAACTAAAACCAAATATCTTCCTCACTTCAAAGTAATAATTCTAAATTATCCTTTGCTGTTAAAGCCTAGTGAATAGGGAACTCTCGCCTAAATCTTAATGCTTGCCCGTGTATTTTGAAATACATAGCTCTAAAACATCAGTGTTCAACGCATCAAAGCAATGTTCCTCTAATTTAGGAATAACATATTTACAGGAAAATATATATGAGTTGTACTAATAATAATTTTATTTAACCTAAATTCTTTTTATTAATTTCTGAGGGGCTTTGAGATTTTTCCAAGCGTAATCTAGGAGGTGTTTGATGAACTACTTACCGTGATGAGCAAAAATATCTACCAATTAGAAATTATATATCACTCCACAATATATCAGCGTATAGACTAGACTTCGTTTCATTAAAACCAAATAAATATAAGATCACATAAATAAAGCAGATAGAACATCGCTAATATCCGTCTTTGATTGGTTTACTATTTTTGTTGTTATAGACTCTTAGTGGATTTTAATGTTGGTGTTCTTTCTGTGTTGGGGCATTGTGGATATTACCTACATGGAACAAAAGGTTCCATCTCGTAACGCCCGACCTCCCGCGAGTCTCTTAGTCATTGATCTTTCATTTTTAACATATTAAACTTTTAAATATCACGTATCCTTCCAGGATACCTTATATATATTTTTTTATGTTCTTTTAATTTCAAGGATGTACATTATAAACTCTATAAATTTCTCGGACTCATTGGTGCTTTAGATCGCGCAGCTGAAGAAGCGGACATGATGACGCTCGAAAGCCGCCCCAGCTGGTTGCCATCTGCCACATTATCTCCTCCATCAGCCCTGCTTTGAATATAAAAGATTAATCCTTTCATTAATCCAGGACCGCTCTGTCGTTCCCGAACGGTTAATTCACTCTTCTTGACTCCTCTACACTACGGTACGTTACGGCTCCACAGCGGAGAGTTATTGCGCATCTGCGCGCGCCACGGTCAGATCGGACTTTATTGCTCTCATTGTGGTCCGCTATGCGCAATGAATGGCCTCTCCTAATTAGGTGACTCATGGTGTGGAACGCTGACTGTTGGCTTCCAACGCTGATATTGTTAGTGACTCTATGGCTGACATTAATAAAAGGGTTGTATTATTTTACCAAGAATAATTAATTAAAAAAGGTGAAATCCGTTTCATAATTACGACATACAAAGCTCTGAGGACTTGGTAACATGTAACATATTATAGTTCGATTTAAGAAAGATAACATAATTTATTGGAAGATTATTAGTCAGTAATTAATTAATCGTAGATGGTTAGTATGACGGACAAAAATGGTTTACAGATTAGGTAAAAAATCTATTTATTATTTTTTAATAAATATATAAATCTATTTAATTAATTTCATTACTAAATATTAAACATGTTTTTTAATAATACTTTAATGTTGGATTTTTTTCAGTACCTCTTTAAGTATTTTTTAAATATATATTTACCGAATAATATTTAAAATTAATTTTTGATTGTGATTATGTTTTTTCCTAGTTTTGAAAGCCGTTACGTTATTTCCTCGTATTTTTCTTTGATGCGTAAGATTTTTTATCTGTGTTTAGTTATCCTTGTGGTGGGGTCACATCCTTTAGATAACCCGCTCTTTGTGTGATGGAAGTGTCCTCAAATCATTTTTTTCACAATTTTTTTTTTTATTAAAGTTAAAGGATCCATAAGGACACTAATGATAATCACCACTTCCTAATTGTCTTTTAGTTCCTTCGTCCTCCCTCCACTCCTGAATATCCACGCCCATATAATGACAATATTGTTACAATAATCGTGGCCAGCTGCTAATATACTTACAATGGACGTAGAAGATGTGAGTTATCAGAGGCAATGTAACAATGTACAATAGAGTTGGCCTACGAGAGTATTGTCTTGGTCCCGTCTCTTTGTCTGCATGTCTAGTCTCCATATCGTGCTTCGTCTAGGACCAGCTTTATCTGTTTCGTCGTGTCTTCTTTACTAGCAGTCTCTTTGCTTATTTTTTTTAATGACGCAGTAAAAAGCATAAGTTTTCTATTGTTCCGAATTCTCTTAAGGTTTTCTAAAATTATTGCGAAGAATTTAGCAAATATGTATGAAAGTTAGGAGGAGCGGAGCAGCTTAGTGAGTAAAGGATGAGCTCATTTGTCTCATAATTTGACTGAACTTCTTCTAATGCCAAAATTTAAGGTTTACAATAATCAAGGTGTTTTGTTAGAAGAAATAAGGAAAATATTTCTTCTTATTTTTAATATTAAGTCTATAAATGTATCAAAATGTCCATATTTCACTGATAGCATAAGGCATATTTCTTGTTAAATAATCAGTCATTATTAATTTTAGATACATAAGTTTATAAATAATCGTATTTTACAGTCAAAATAATTTATAAACGCGTGTATAATATAAAAATTCATTTAAAAATACATGTTTTCAGGTTGATACCAATAAACTTAATTTTATATAATTTTTATATTTATTCTTAGGAGACAAAACATCTTTTTTAATTTTTTTATTGGATAGAAATTGAATAGTTCAATATTTTAATCGATCAGTTAAAATATAAGTCTACTTGAAAGCAGAAAACTTATATTATATTAGTCTTTTTGTTATAACGCATGGATCTGGATGAATATAGTATCTTAAAGAAGAAAAAAAAATATTGAAAGACAGAAACATAATTTGAATTTAAAATATACTACACACTAACTAGCAGTCCAGTGATTTGTTAATAGTATTTTAGTACTTGTCCCTGATATGCCATTCGAAACAAGGGCCAGGTTGAATTCTATTAGTACTGGACAAGGATGTTTTGCCCGCCATTATTATTTAAAACAATAAAAGAAAAGAATACTTTCCCAAAGGACTAAGGACAAAGGAACGTCGTATCCTGTTCCTACAGATGGTGGGTGTTGCCTGAGCTATCGCTGGCGGTAACAATGGCTTTCGGCACTTGGGCCAGTCTGACTTAGTAATAATATGCTAAGAAGCACACCATTTAATAGTATATCTATATAATGTGGCTATACAATTAATATTAATCTGTGTAGTGCTAGAAGCGGATATTGAAGTCAGGTACACTGTTACGGTCTAGATAACAGTTATCAGTTTTTATCTGATAAGAATTGAGGTCGAATGATTACCCATGAATGACCGGTTTACTATCGAATATAAAATACTGAGGGCAATTGATATAGTTGTAGGATATATTTAAAAGGGATATTAATGAGGTTAATGTGTACATGAATGAATGAGAAATAGTCTCTTGAAATGATTTTTTAAAACAATTTTGTAATCAAATGTTCTTATCAGTAATCATTTTCCCTACTTTCGTAAAGTTTAATGATTAGAGAAACCCTTTAAGTCAAGCAAATTTCAATTTCAATTCCATAATGGCTTTTATAGTTTTAATTGGTAACTTAATAGCTTGAGGATTGATTGAATTTTAATTATAAGTCGTTTTAAATTGCCTCGGACCATTAGGCTTTTGCCTTTACTATTTTTTGTTGTTAGCTGAAAATTGGTTTTTAAAGGTTTTATGGTGTTACTCAGATCAAAAACTACCAAAAAAAAAATAAAAATAACGTACTACTATAATTGATGAAGTATATAAACCAAGGTTTTTGGATTTATTATTTAGCAGGCTAGGAAGTACTGATATATCAACTGTCGTGCAAGGAGGTGATTTGGTCAGAATCAAGCTCAATGAACAGATTTTCTTTATTCATCTTATAGAGACTAGTTGTGCCCGAGAAATTTTACCGATCCCAGAATTGATACAAGACTTATGTAAATAATTGTCTACAGACAGTAGATGTACGAAAGCATTATGCTTGTTTACACGTTGATAGTGAATCTAACTTGATAAATAACCAACCAAACGTATAGCTCCTGAAAAATTAAAATTCCACACCAAAAATATATTCAGTTTACTTAAAAAATGAAATTTCAATAAAAATTGCTTGAGGTTAAAAAAACTTCTAATTTGAATGTAATTTATTTTAAATTAACATATTGTTGCACAACGTTTCGGGACTATTGTCCCATTTTCATGTACTTTAATAACCTACAAACAATAATAATTCACTATAACAACAATCCTCATGTGTATTTATAATTCATGTAATTATATTTACCTCATAATTAGTCAAAATTTTTAATTTCACAAAGGAAATGATGTCATATCTACATTGCTTGGAAAAAAGAATTGCTTTACACTGTTTTTATTTTATTATCATTGATTATTGGTGCATTCTTCTGGTCTATAAAATAATCCTAATACAATATTATCATTTAAGTTTAAAAGAAAAACATTCTAAAAGACTTGTTTTATCGGATAATAATATCTTTAGGCAGAGTAAAAAACTTTTCCCCTCCTGCACATCATGTACCCTTCGTTCCCTTGTTCCTAGTTCTCCCGCATTACGTCACCTGGGAGAACGTGCTCCTATATACCGACGATCTTCGACGACGTTCGCCCTTCGGCGCCGAGTCAACTCGTGAGCTCTCAGGTGATCGCTGTTCGAAGTTCAAGGATCTCATCTCGGCTAGTATTGATAAATCCTTTCGAGAAAATGACGTACTCGATGACGTGTGTGGAATTGTATATGATGTCATATGAAAGTTTTGCGGAGTGATTAAGAATTATATTTCCTACGATAATTTTTATTCTTCATATTTTTATTATTATTATTTTTTTTTAATTGATTACTATATTTTTATTTCGGTTTTAAACAACCGTTGAAAAAATAAAATTGTAGTGATACATACTTGGATACGTATATACCATTTTATTATTATCTTTATTTTTATTATATTATTTTTACACAAAGATTTTTATTTTTTTTATACTAACTACATTTTACATTATTACTCTATTTTACAGTAAAACATAAAATATAATTAAAATATAATACGTAATATTGATTAACATGAAATACATATCATTAATTTATAATTACATTAATATGTGTTTAGTTCTTTTGTGTTTATATCTAGGGGTTGTAGTTTTAGTTTAATTTCCTGTTTCTCTAATTAGAGGGTTTAATGAGGTGAAAGAAATTATGTGTCATTTTATATATAAAATCCTACACTATTTAATTCAGAGTGCATTTTAGATATTCTAGTGTAATATTAATAGTATAGGTGTTTTTTTATTAATTGTTATATATTATTTGTCATAAGGTCATAATCTATACAGTACATTGTGAGGTGCACATACCTTTGTATGAAGCATTTATATGATTTGAATTTTACTTTCATTTATTTTCATACATTTTTATATTTTTTAAACAGTATGAAAAAAAATAACCTGTACAATACATATAAAAATTAATAATCTTATCTATTCCAATTTTATATGGCTCAGAGAATTTTTTCAAATATTTATTGAGAATTTCTCTGAGTTTTCCGTAATATCTGGATAAATAAAATACTTCCAAAAAATCGAAAAATTTATAATGTGACATCTTACTATTTTTATTGTGAACCACTATAATATAACATATGTTTCATTTTTTTACACTAATCTATTTCACATTGTAGTAATATTATTATTTATTTTTTTACGTTGTCTTAATATTACTATTTTTTGTTTTTATACGATATATTAATATTTTTTTTCTTATGTTACAGGTGAGTCATGGTGACATTAAAGGAAGTTAGATTCCTCATGAGATGTCTCCTAGGACAACATTCGAACCGGAATATCTACAAAAGTAGTTATGAAAAAATATATATATATTATTTATTTTATTTTATTTCCTCGAGAAAATAAAAATCGGCGATTTTATATGATAAAAAAGTCTTAATACACACATTAAATGATGAGAGTTAATTTTTATTATATTTAATATTTCTTATCCAGTTTCATTTATTTTATTTGATTAAGATTTTTAGAGGTTGCCTTGATTTTTATATCTAAATAATACTGAATGAATGATCCGAGTTTATGTTAAATATACAAATACACAGATTTACTCCATAGAGCCCAGATATTTCGGGGAAGTAATTTTTAAACTCGATATAGAGCCAGTTAGGGAAGCAGGTGTATTGGGGTTTGTTACCATGGCTTGTTGAGTTCGGTCACCGTAGTGCTAACGGTTATGGCATACGAATGAGTTCTTGCCTCTCTGTGCTTTGTGTTCTATTGTAATATTTAGTGAGCAAATGAGATATCTGATTCATTGTCAAAACATCTCATAGAAGTTGCCCGAATCTCGAAATATACGGTAAGAAATTGATTTGTATCACAATCTCAAAATAATCTAGGATAGTTTGATCTTTAAAAAATATTATATTTACCGAGTAATATTTCGTATATACCTAGGTGCAAAAAAAAAAAAAAAAAAATATATATAGCTAAAATTATTTAATTTATATTTTTCTATTTATTTATAGCAATTAATAACTACGTTTACATAATAATACGTTTAGTAAGTTTGATATAATATAAAAATGCAGTGATACTGGCATGTCGAGAAACTACCCATTGGTAGCATTCTAATCATACTTTTACACTAGAAGGTCTCGAGGCCATCTTTTTTTCAGGCTCCTCGGAGGATTGTCAGGAATAGAAAAAGCTAGGTTAGATACTAGAGGGTTTTGATTGATGGTTAGGGTATTTATAATGGAAGGATTAATATTTCTGGTTTGGGCTAGATCAGTTACAAATGGAACATTAAGGTGTTGATGGATGATTTTATTTGTGACAAAGTAGGGAGCATTGAGGATTTTACGAAGGATTTTGGATTGTAAGGATTGAATACAAGAGGAATTCAATGGTTTAGTGGAGCCACAGAGCTCAACTCCGTCATTTGACAAAACAGAGAAAAGGCTTTAAAAAATGAGAATTTTATGGAATTATTTTCTCAAAGTATATACATTTTTTTAATTGTAACATTTTTGAGTTAAATTAGATAGTTTATGAAAGCTATATGTTTCATAGATTTGAAATAGAAATCGATTATAAATATCACATTATCGATATTTCACTTATTTTATATCTTTACCATATAGTCATTTGTACAAAGTAAAATAGTTTTTCGTAATCCTCCCACTAATTTTTTGGAAATATTCGGCTGGACTTGAGCAACATTTTTATCTCGATATCGAACCACACCATTGTTACTTTGTTACTTAATTCGCCTGCTCTGAGGCCTGTTTAAATAATCCATTTTGTCCTAGTTTTAAAATCGTGTTTGCCAATTTGATATTGATCGTTTTCCATTGTTTGCCTCAAAAACAAAAAGGGACTTTTTTCGAAATCCTCCCACAAACGTTTTGATCCTTCTGATAGTTCTTTTAAAAAATAATTAATAGCCTTAATTTTTTTGAAATTCAACTACGAAAAAAAAAATATTTCTAATATTTTTCCTCTGTCATTTATAAAAATATTTGTCATATTCCCTTCTCATTCTTTTTTGTCTTTTACTCCATTGTTCCTCCTATTAAAATGTCTGTTAACTGAGAATCATTCTATATATTTATGAATATACAATGAAAATATTATCTATATTATATAAATAAAATTATTATCTATCTTAATATTATCTAACTTTTTCTCTTATATCTCATGAATATCGGATGACATTGTGATATAATGTTCAATAAATATTTTTTTCACTGTGGTTTATCACCAAAATTGTGTTAGCAAAATGGTTCATATTCATTAAAGATCAAAAATAAAATCAAATCTAATATTGAAGATGGCCACGGGACGTTCTAGTTTAAATTAATGTTTGAAGTACCATCAATGGGTGGTTCCTTCCCAAGATTTTCAAGTGTATATGAAACATACTACATATTTACCTATTGTATTATTTTGTACAGTTGTAAATTACAATAAATAAATAATAATAAAAAAAAAATCTAATATTGAAGAGTTATTCAAAACCTTAAAAGTTAGAATTTACAAAACTGTTATCCGTTCCACAATACAACCCATGTTAATGTTTATAAGGTGATAGGACTATGTAAAGAACGGATCCCTAAAGTGTTAATAGAAACTGAACCGATGAGTAAACGTAAGAGGGGTAGACCGAAACGTTGACGGGAGGATTGCTTTAAGAATAGTCTTGTAAATCTGTCTTTGAAAGGGAACCTTCGGGTTCGCTAAGCTTTTATTAATATTATAAATGATGAATAGTGTAAATACAAAACCTGTTTTTTTTATTTTATTTAATTTTCTTTTTAAAGGTATACTTTTTCCTTAATGTCAAGATAAGGCTGAAGAATGTCATTTTAACAAATATGGCCAGTACTCTAGCCTCTCTGTTTCGTATTATCGCTGTTTCTTAATCCGAAAAAGGCCAGTTTAGATTTAATTGGACGCCGGTGACTGATGAGAGAAAACTAGGTGTCAAAATCTAGTCCAGGGATATTCTCACCGGCGGCTATTATATATAATTATGAAAAAACTATGATATATATTTATTAAATGACAAAATTTACAATATAATTAACAAAAATTATCTCATAATTTACAGTTATTATCAAAATACCTTATTATGTCTGTTCGGATTTGTAATACGTGTATGTATATGGGTATATTTTCGTTATTTCATTCTGTGGGAATTAAAGAGAGCCCTGGAATATTTTATCCCGGGGTAGGGTTGGGCCTTGGTTATTGTACTCGAACCCTCTAGTACCCAATGCGGGCATTTGATTTCAATTGCTCTTTTGTGGCACCCCGAAGATGGGTCTCCATTGTTGCGTCTTGTATACACGTGAGGGGGGTTTCAGAGTACGTTAATACCGGCGGATGTTATGTACATGTCGAGCGAATACTCCAAGGATATCCCACGTTATGTCTCTGAGGCTAGGGGTTGTTGGAAAAATATCGGTATTTTCTGATAAATGCGTCGATATTTTTGTCCATTAGTTTTACTTTGCTATATCGATATTTTTTTAGTAATTTATTTATTGATATTTACAACTGTATACATATATACACATCAACTAAATTTGCTGTAAGTGATATTATGACATGATAAAAACATTTCTTATGAACCATGGAGCATTAACTGCGATTCTTAGGACTTTATTTTGAAAAGATTGTAGTTTTTTCCTTTTCGTGAAGGATGCCGCTCCCCAGACTTCACAGCTGTATATCAGCAGTGGCCTGAGGATTGTTTTAAATATAATATAAGAACAGTTGTTTCTGGTTTTAGTTTGGAATTTCTGTTTGGGATAGGATATAGCGTTGTTAACTTTGTGTAGGTTTGAGTTAGTTTGATGTTGATATGGTGATTCCAGGTAAGGTGGCGATCTAGCTGAATTCCCTGGTGAATCTTACTGTTTCAAGACAGAAGATTGAATTTACGTTAATAACTTTACGAGAAATTATAGTGGCCGTGAATCCCACTTCTATTACCTCAGCTCCCCAATGCTAATCTCGTATGATTCGATCCCCTGAACATATATGTCGCAGGTGGCTCAGAGCGATTGGGAAAGACGCCCAAAATTGATGACGGACGTTCTAAGCGATGACTTTGAGAAATCGTCTTCCCAGCCTTCGGTAATTCGTCAGTCGTATTGCTCCTAATTGGGACAAGCTTCGGGCAGATGTATTTCAGTTGAAGATTCTCATATGGCAGTGAAAGGGAATCGTTCCTAATGGACGAATCGCTTGGTCCAAATTTACATTTGTATTAAAATATTTAATAATATTGTTAAATAATATATTATATATTGTTAATAAAACAGGATAATAGCTTGTGAGGGGGAAAATATTACTACGGATTAAGGTATTACAAAAACTAAATTTACTACATACTACGTGAAGGGTAGTCATGATTATTAATTTTTAAGTATAAGTATTAAATTTTAAAAGTTTTAATATGTTAAATGTTTTATGTGTAGGATTGTAAGTAGTACAATTTAAATTCCATGTTATAAGCAATCACATATAGAAGATAGAAGCCCCAAGCGGATATCCTATTTTTTTCCCACTACTTTATTAGAATTTTAAAAACTTTGAAAACAAAAACAACATGAACTACGAGCAACTCACCTATCAAAACGACAACAGACAAAATGAAATATAATAGTAAAAAAAAACTTAAGTTTGAAATATAGAAAGATAATAAATATCAATATTTAAAATACAACTACTCAAAACTACATTAAAATTCTTTAGGTAGAAATTAAGAAGGGGAAAGAAAAAAAAAATACTTTTAATAAATTACAGATAATTACCATATTTAGTAATTAATATAATAGTAAAATAAATCATAAAGTAATTAAAAAATTTCTTGATAATCCAAAAGTAAATTGAAATATTTTGAAAAAACTGCAATAGTAAAACAATAGTTAATTACTAGTTGAAATTATTTAGTAATTTTTTTTTCAATTTTTTTTTTTTGAAAAAGGGTAAATTTAAGAGAATATTCTTTAAACATACGGTTGGGAAGTTGTGAAATAACTATTTTAAATTTCCTGGTGAAGCCTAAACAATAATTAGTAATGTAAAATATTGCCATTAATGTGACGAAATTGTGTAATGGCCCTTGTAGTGTATTAATCATTAGCAAAGGCCGAATTTATTGGCATTTGATGATTAAGAAATGATGTGTATGCCCAGCAGTTTGGGAATGATAAATTAGATGGCGCTACGGTGGTCGTCCTTCACCTGATATAATAACGTAATCCGGGCTACGATATTAGTATATCCATCTTACAATTGACTATTTTTAGACAATCGATAATGAAAATTTCAAAGATTCGATTCCGAGTATGACTTTCGATCACGATGTAAACAAGTCAATGACTAGTTATTAACCAATTGGCCATGATAGTATGCATATATTGGGTGAAGATGATCACGCCTGGAGTGTCATTACGTAGACCTTGAGGATATGAGAACGTAGTCGAGTATTGTTGAGAGTACGTGAACAATCGAAATTTTCCAATACTATCGATATTTCGTCACCTGTTTATAGTCATAGACCCTTCACCATTCTGTTCGGTCGTGCACAGGTGTCATCATAAATAGAGGTGTCCCTGTATTATGGGAGTTTTTATTCCTACCTCCTTTTTTCCTATCAAACACTGATATGTATATATAAACAAATCCTGGAAAATACATTTTTATCCTTGTATTGCTCGAAAACATTTTAAGGAGTTAAGAATGGTCTGCTTTGGGCGGGAGTAGTACTTTGGTGCATGTCACCGTTTGGACTATGAGGCCGATGCATATTCTATGGGAAGTGGAATCAGTAATGTTATTTTTCCTATCTACATTAGATTCTTATTAATCACATATATTAAATTTAAAAAATATGCTCTCGTATCCAACCCTTACAATCGATAATCCTTCGTAAAATCTTCAATGATCCTTACTTTGTCACAAATAAAACCATCCATAAAAACTTTAATTTATTACATGTAACCGATCTAGCCTGAATCAGTCCTTATTATGAACTCCCTAACCATCCAAACCCATAGTTTCTAACCTTCCTTCCTGTTCCATAGCTGAAAATCCTCCAAGATGCACAGTATCTGTACAAGCCTGTAGGATTGAATCAAACATAAAATTTACTAGATGTATTTTAATATAAATACTGTTGTAAATGTCAATAAATGAATTGTTAATTTTAAAAAAATAATAAAATTTAACAAAGATAATCCCCAGTATCTTCGAAATTTCCTTTGCTCATTCATCCAACTCACCTGCACCCATCACAACAGCTCTGATGAGAACCTGGAACGCGGGGTCGAAACTTCAATTAATAAATAGTTGAAACTACTTATTATTTTTCTTGACCTAATTTATTCACATACATTCACCCATTCATATATTATACATTAAATACGATTTTTTATCTATTGAATTCGGATTAGCATGGATATTAAATTTTGATTCGATAAGAAAAAAACAGAGTTGTAAATAATTTTTGGAAACAAAAATTCATGAACACATCATTCTAGTAATATATTATATTAGTTATACTATAGTTTAACATGTTAAAAGGCGTTTAATGGAGAAATATTTCCTTCTATTAGCATGTTAAAGCGATAAAATATGGTAATTATCTGTAATTTATTAAAAATATATTTTTTTTTTCTTTCTGCTCATTTAATTTTTCCGCTTCTTTATTTCTACCTAAAGAATTTTTTATATATTGTATTTTTAATTAGTTATGTTTTAAATAATGATATTTTATTCTCTTTCTATATGTGAAACTTGAGTTTTTTTCATTTTCATTATATTTCATTTTGTTCCTAATTTTCATTTTTATTTTTTTTTTTGTTCTAATTAAATTCCTTATTTAGTTTAATATTTCAGTATTTTACAAGATATTTCATTTTACACTTGGTTCCTAAAGAAATTTTCCTTTATGTAATTTTTTTAAATCTATTATATTAATTATCCATAGTCCATTGACGATATTTTTCACTTTTTTTTAAATTTCTACTTTTATAGATTTTATTTTTAGTTATGTTTTAAATAGTGTTATTTTATTATCTTATTTTTTAGATTTTTGTTTTATTTTATTTTATTTTGTACATTAAGATTTTTCTATTTTTCATTTCTTTTTTAATTTGATTCCAATTAGTAATTAACAATTAGTTTAATAATTCAGTATTTTTCGAATTATTTAATTTTAATTTTAGTTTATCAATAAATTTTCCGTTGTTTTGTAATTTTGTTTTTATGTTAATTATCTGTAAATTATTGACAGTTCAGTTTTCTTTCTGTTTATTAAAATTTTCTATTTCTAAAGAAATTTTGATAAATTTTATTATCAATAGTATTATTTTATTATATTGAAACTTGTACTTTTTTAACTATATTTTATTTTGTACACTAAGACTTTTCTATTTTTTAGTTGTTTTAATTTTATTTCTTAGTAATTAACCGTTAGTTAAATATTTCTGTATTTCTCTTGATTTTTCATTTTACTTTTGGTTCTTCAAGAATTTTTCAGTTGTTTTATATTTTGTTTTCTATTTTATTAATTAACTATATTGACAGTTTTTTTTTTTTATGTTTCTAGGGTTCTACCTAACGAATTTTTTATTAATTGTATTTTTGTTAGTTATATTAAAAATAGTATTATTTTATTTTCCTTATTAGGCCTACCCTATCTTTATGTCTCTTGGCTATAATTTGGGTCAGTAAATAAAATATTTATTTATAACTTTATTTCCTTGATCAATTGTTGCTTATTTCCATTTCTAAACATCGATTAATTACCAATGGGGAAGGATATTTGGCTAGATGACCTCCAGGTAAGCAGAGAGCTATTATAAGATTGCTGTTTGCCTGGTGTTGTTAATCATTCTCGTTTCGCTGAGGCCTTAAACAAAAATTTTTTTTTTTTCTATCTATTCGAGAAGGTGGCCCATCAAGGAGCTAGAAAACCAATTTTTCTATTCGAAAGTAATCCACGAAGGTCGAATTTCCTTTTCATTTTTTTTTTCCTATTCTGAACCCCCACTCCCCGAAGGCCACCAATCACATCATCTCCCGGTTCGTCCTGACGGTCACATCCTGTAAGGAAAATATGAAAAATACATAATGAATCAAGGAGGCAGGGTATGGAGATAAATAAAGCTAATTGTGACTGGACCTTGACTCGCTAACCGAGAAACAAATTAGAAATGCAAAAGTGAAACCAGTCTTTACTAATCGGCTGATGGTGAAAAAGGTTTCTCTTACGAAACTTCCACTCCTTGACTTCTCATGACGTGCCGAAGCGCCGTTCATTCTAGAAAGGCCTATTGTGTCCTTATCTATAATCTTTATTTGAATATTAACTCATACCGATGCTTATATTATAAAATGAAGATAAAATAAAAAATTATCTTTCATTTTTATATATTTATAAATATTAAGACAGCAAACGTTTTGGCCTGATTATTTTGGTCATCTCTTGGTCTTGAGGAGTGTGCAATGGATGTATGTTGCCAAACCAAGATTAGCATACCTCTCTAGAACCGTCGATATCACTCAAAATGGGGCGAAACGTCGAATGTCAGAATAAAATTTTTTATAAAAATGTTAATGTTTCTTAAAAGGTTGATATTCTTCAATCATAGTCGAATTAGACTGAACAATTTATTATAAGTTGAATAGTAAAATTAAAAAAAAAAAAAAAAAAAAAAAAAAGAAGAAAACTCAAATCTAAGGTTACTTTGTTCTTAGTGCACATCTCAACCCTTTCTGGTAAAGACCTACATTGTGGATCGAAACATTGCTAATCAGTAAATAGTTAAAAACTAGTATTCTTTTTAACTGCAGCTCTGTCCATCTCCTTCAAATTCGCATTCTATCAAGTGTTTATACATAATATTTTAAAAAAAAGTTTTCACTAGTGAATGTCGACTGTTCCTAGCTAATGTTAACCAAATCTTTAGTTGAAAAATTGAAAAAATTGAGAAATTCAGCAATAATAGACAAATATTTCTTGTAATTTTTAAAACGTACAAATATTTTTTTTTTATTACTTGTTTGGCTGTCTATAAAGTAATTTTTATTTATTTATTCGAAATTTCATCCTCTTATATATAGCTTATGTTGCTCAAGTAGCGCAATATATAACTATAATGAAATTAGAAGCAGAAAAATTTCTTTAGACATTCTAATTTCTGGAAATATCTATCCGATTTGAAAATTATTTTTGAAATTGAAATGTTTAAATCTATAGACGATTTAGAAGTACACCATTGTGTTTAGGGATTGTTTGATGTCACAATAAATAAAACGCAGAGACAGACTTTTTAACGTTAGTAAATTTGACTTAAATGAAGACTGTTTTTTCCCTCTAACAATAATATTTTATCTTATCTTTATCAGGTTGTAGAAAGTAATACCATTTATGCTGGAGTACTGTTAAGTTAAAAATATTTTTAAATGTAACTTAGTAAAAAAACATAAAAAAAAACTCTATTTGACATGTCTTATTTTTTTTTTAATAGCGATTGGTCCTTTTCATTTTGCACTTACCTTTCGGATCTAATTTAGTTAATCAGTTGCTCTTTTTTCATATACTTTTCATATCTATGAAATAGGCATGTTTAATCCAAGTTTAAACTGGGACGGTTACTTAACCCAAACCGGTGAGTCAGAGCTATTTGTTAGTATTTATGTTAACTGATTGATTTTCTTTTCTAATTGTTGACAAGCTATCGTAACACAATGGTGGTAGCACACGCCCTTTTACCGAGACAAGACAATATTAGCAATGCCGCTGAGGCGCTGACCCTGAAATGGTTACGTAGTTTCCAGATTGTTAATGTAATTCCAGTCACAGCCCCCAATAGAATCCCAGGAAGTGGCGCCCGGGAATGTCGCCTTTGTAGGAGTGCTTGCGTCCTTTGTTGGTTTCTTGTAGTCCTTATTGTAAATCTTAATAATTACGATACTAGAAATCTTAATTAAGATACGATAATACGATGTATTTGAAAATTAATTAGATTTGAAAATAGTCTATTAAGGATTCTATAATGAACCGAATTTGACTTTAACATTTGTTATTATAACCCTTTAATTCATAATAAAGTAAATGACGTGTCTCACTTTTCACAGTAAATTTAATTGGTTTATCATGGAAATTTAATGGGATTTTAGTCAATTAATATTAATTTAATTTCGATTTACTCCGCTTTTAACTTCACTATCGTGTCTGTCATTTAAAACTCAACCAGTAACCACATTCTTATTCATTTTTTAAAAATAATCTAGCTTGTTTTACCGATTTAATCTCATTCATTTAACATTTTAAAGACTAATTTAAAATTAAATACATAAGGCAAATTGTAAAATTTATATATCTAGCAAGAAAATTTATTTTATTTTTTTAAATTGTAATGTAACTTAGTTATTAACAAAAACACTATTTTATAAATATAAGTGTCAAACAAATGGAAAAACTATTATATTTTTGTTAAATGCTTTTATAAGTAAGCTGTATCTAAAAGCAACCTAATATATTTAGGCAGCACTGATTATTGTTAAATAAAGGATTTCTTCACTCTGTTGTATCCTATAATATTAATATTATTAGGTTAAACAAACAATTTTTAGATAAAATAAAATTTAAAATCGTATTATGGACAATATAAAAAACTTATGATTCTTATTATATGTAAGAAAATATAAACATGCCAATAAAATACAACATAAAAAACCTCTACAACGTTTTATGTTGATTTGTGGGCTCTTTTCGAAGTTTTGACTATTTTTGTAATTTTCGAGAAAAAAAAAATTCGGGAATGAAAAAATTATGAACAAAAAAGTTTTATTTTTCTATAGTTAAAAAAATTTGTATTTTTCGAAGTAGGAATAACATATATACATTTTATTCCTACTAATAATATAATTTCTATCTGTTTATTTTATTTAAATTTAATAAATAATTAAAGTTATTTTTATAGGAATTATTTTTAAAAATTCGTCATTTAAGCTCAGTACGCCTTAAATCTAGCTGATATTGAAAATAATTTAATTATACATTTTTATGCCGAGTTTAATCAGAATCGTTATAACCATTATCGATAAAATCGAAGAAAAAAATGTGAAAAATCGATTTTATAAAGTAGACAATAAAGGAGGTCGATTTAATCGAAACTGTTACTGTCTCATCCCAGACTTAAATATGTGATTTCAGCTTCGTAAGACTTAGTTGTTGAGTAGGGTGTTCACACGCCCACAGACCATTTTACGAAACTGTGTTATTTGGACTCAAATAATCAAAATTTCTATGATCTCAATATTTTACCCTTACTATGTATTCTATATAAAGGAAATTGGAAGTAAAAATATGTCATTAGTTCATCAATAAATTTACATATACATTGTTTTCCTTATTTTCTATCTTTATTTTAAATACTACCGATGTAAGAATTTGGACTTTGTTTACAAGCAATAGAGATAAGTATTTTATGTAACTTTGTAAGGCATCTTCTCTTGAAGTTATTTTTATTTATTTTTCCGATATTAAACGAGGTCATCTTGAGAACGCAAAAGGAGAAAAAAAATTTTTTGATAAACATTATCTCAAGAGAGGGTTATTATATTTTATTTGTTGTGTTTTTTTTAAGTCTTATTAAAATGAAATAAAAAAGTGTTTTGTTTTTTTGCCTTTATTATATTAAACACGAATCTTTGTGAAGTTTGTAAGTAAGAAAACAAACATAGTCGGTTAAAAAATAGCATTATACCGATAAAAATAATTATATAACTTGTTTCTATATAACCTCTTCAGATATGTGAAGTGCTTGTCGAGTTTGAAGCATGTCAAATATCGACCTTGTGTTCGATGTAACAACCCAGACAGATTTATGAAGAGGTTATAAGTACAGCTATCGATTGCTTTAAATAGACTTATTTTATTTTTGTATTGTTCATGGCCAAATTGAATCTAATGAAAGTTATGTAATAAGTTGTTAATTTATCGTAACGTATATCACTGTAGATGGCAGTAGGTCTGATAATCCATAAGGCCTTGGCTAGGTGCTATCTTTCGGTTAGGGTCGGCTTGAACTTCCGGTCTTTATATCTTTAGACGCCTGTAGTTAGGAAATAATTAAAGCCTGTAGAAAATAATTATTTTTTTCTTGTTCAAAATCAAACGATATCTGCTTTTCTACAGACGTGAAAAGTCGGAGAATTTTCCGAAAATGTATTGCTAAAAAAGTTAATTGTACTCTTACAAAACAGTAAGTTCTAAACAAGCTTCATGAGAAATTGTTTATATAGTGAAATCTCGGAAATCCAAACTAATATCTGCAAGGGGTGGAGGGAATTTGGGATTACAGAAAGTATTAGAAAAAAAATCAACAATATGCACATAACTATTTTTAGTTGTTAGACTATATATATATTTTTTTTATTCATATAAGACAATCCACAGCGGTGATGTTAGCCTACTTATCTTGAGGTGGCCAACCTATTTTAACCATGGAGAGGGGGGGGGGGTCAAGTTTTCAATTTTTGTAACCGCCACTTAATGAAAAAAGTCCCAGAACATCGCCCCAGGTTGGATTCTAACCGGCGCCGCCATCAGATCTCAGTCTGATAGACCTGCGCTTACCCAACTGAGCAACGGACGGCCCAGTGACAGTTTTAAATTGTTATAAATTAAAAAAAAATTGTTTTATTTTACATTCTTAGTCATACTAAGTGATAATTTATTTTTTTTTAAATTATAAGATTGTAAATTTATAAGTGAAAAAAAGTTTAAATAAAAATATAAAATAATCTTTGTATAGATTTATTTAAAATATGAGAAATAAATAAAAAAAAAATGAGTTATCCAATAAAATTTGTATTATACATACTTCTACTATTAATAAAATTTGTTTTACAGAATCAAATGATTCATACAATAGATATTAGGTATTTTTAATTCTAACAAAATATATTATGAACACTTTCATGGGAATTTATTGAAACGAAAAATTTCCATATCGATTTTCACGATAATTACAATAACTTGCCTAAAGATCGAGAAGTTAAACATGTCCTTTACACATGTGCACTTTTATTTTAAAACGAAATGTTATTGTCAGCTTAGTTTTCTCTTTTTTTCGCCAGTACGGATTACTGAATTTACACTGTATTCTTTCTTGATTGTTAAACTTACGTGAATACATTATGAAATATTAAAATTATTTACGTCTGTATATTTAATGGTGCAATTTATTTATCTTATCGATGTAAGAATTTTATTTAATGTTGCAAAAGAATTTATGCGTTCTCTATTTGCTATTTGTGAGTGGGTGGTTTTAACTTTCACTATTGTATTCCAACACACATGTTCCGGCACACATGTCATGTATGGTGACACAATTTATAAATATATGCATTTTTTTTTTTTTTTTTTTTTATTGACAATGTGAATTCATTGGAATTTAATTATGAATAAAATGCAATAAATTAGTGATATTTACCTTTTCTTTTTTTTTTTTTTTACAAAATTGAGATAAAAGGGAAAAATTGCTAAAGTTTTTTTTTTAATCTAAATCTGCTATATTACAACCTGTTGTTTTTAACCGTTCTTACCGAAAACTACTATTTAGTTTCAAAATTAACAGTCTAAAAATTATAACGGTCGTTAAACTAAATTTAGAAAAATGGAATTTGAAAAGTAACCATTCAATTGTTATATGGAATCTTTTTTTTTGTCTGTTGTGCCACTCATTAACCAAAGCGATATGCATATCTTAAATTTTAGTTATTTAATTATTATTGAGTGTAAATGTGACTAGAGATTATATTATGTTTATTATGCACACAGTTTGATTATGTTCATTTTTTTGTCGTTCTGTATTTTTTGTATATATTTTAAAAGAGATTTTATTTATTTTAATGTGCTTTTTTTTCTCATTTATTTATTTATTTATTTTTATTCTTATTTTATTTTAGTATGAATGTGATTATTCATCACTATTACCTACTGCCCACAACTGTGTGGTAGATTGTAATATCTATCAATAAATAAATAAATAACTAAAAAAAATAAAAAATTATTATTATGTGTATATTATAACATAGTAAATAAACGAAGAATAAATGAGAAATAGTTTCTATAATATTGCATTATGCATTGTAAAAAATAATTTTTGTGTATAATATCGATGACTTACTTCACAATAGTGCCTGGTATATTTACACTAACTTAACAAACAATACAATTGAAGGTTCTCTCTTTTAGGAAAATTAGAACATTTCAAATAATTTTTTTAGTTGAATTTAGAAAAAAAAATTATTTTTCATAGTGTAGTGGAAATGTACCCCCGTGAAGTAATTCATTGATTAAATAAATAATTCAAACTCTATCCATTATAGTCTCAAAACTTTTTATTACTCTTATACGTCCAACGTTACGGCCAATCCGGCCATCTTCAGGGACAATCTACTCAATGGCACTTTTAAACCATATAATTTAACAACTCTAAACTTCATGCAGACTATTCTGCCCAAGTCAAAAATATCAATATCTAATTAGTCAATTATCAATTAAAAAACAAAGTCAATTTATTTATCTGCAGACACTATTCCTTAAAACTTTTATCACAACTTTTAAGGAATAGTGTCTGCAGATAAATAAATTGACTTTCTTTTTTAATTGATAATTGACTAATTAGATATGATATTTTTGACCTGGGCAGAATAGCCTGCATGAAGTTTAGAGTTGTTAAATTATATGGTTTAAAAGTGGTATTGAGTAGATTGTCCCTGAAGATGGCCGGACTGGCCGAAACGTTGGACGTATAAGAGAAATAAAAAGTTTTGAGACTATAATGGATAGAGTTTGAATTATTTATTTAAAAAATTACCAGTCTCAAGAAAATATTAAGATTATAAATAACTCATTGATGTTTAATGTATTTGATGTATAAAAATCCCGTGGAGAAAAAAAAAATTAATTGAACTGAAAAAAGAAATCCATCAGTTATCAAAATTAATGTACCAAAATCACATTGAAATTTATTTTTTGCTTTTACTAAAAGGGAAATTGTTTGAAAATGACCAAGGAAAAAGGCCGAAACGTTTTATATGTGTAATTGATAGGTATAAGTTAGAAGTATATTTGCTACCGTTCTCTGCAACATTGCTTCTACCTTTCGTCACAACTGAATGTAAGAGGTCGACATTACAAATAAATAAAACATACATTACGTTATAAGAATATGTAATGCCGTATTTATGTATTCTTAGGAGTTATGGACACGGGTGAGGCAATACTAGAAAACTATTTTGTAGTTGTGACTACACGCGAAGGCCGAGCCGTGGGCGTAGAGAGCTTGTATTGCACAGTTGAGAGTCGATATGGAATGGGGCGCCATCTGTCTTCTATATCCATGTTCTTCTGTAAAATGTCTCCTTTATATTTATCAAAGTGTAGTTATACAACCTGTTGAAAAAAACTAAAAAAAAACAAAAACAATCCTTGGCCGACTTCATAGTCGGTAGTAGAGATACATTAGGATTTTCCCCAAGAGCATTTCGATATCATTCTCATACATACATACTTTTCATATATCTCCAT
>NW_027112919.1:223271-255143 GCF_000696795.3 Halyomorpha halys | reverse complement strand
GATATGAATACCACAAACACACGAAAGAACTGAGCTGTCACAACAAAAATGGCGGCGATCTCAACTGGTCTATTGTGTGACGTCATTCTCCATTTAACATACCAAGTAACAGACTCTCAGCCATGTTACATGTTATTTCGTTTTACCACGGTAAAAGAAGGCAATTTTTTTCGATTTAACATGAGTGTTTCCATTTAACACGCTTTAACATGTTAAACCAAAGATCATGAATACCCCTAGTATAAACGATCGATTTAAATGTTAAATAATAACAGAAAAAGGCTGTGACGTTACAAAAAAAAATCATTATCTAGGAATATAATTTTTTTTATTGATAGCTTTAAAGTGTAATTAATAGTTTTTTAGTTTTTTTACTGTCAAAGAACTGTACAAAGCATTTGCCTGACAGTTTCATGATAGTCAAAGGTCGCCATTGGAACAAGCCTAACCTGGCTTTTCATTCCTTAATTATTCTCTTTCTTGAGATTTCTTAATTTAATTTGATTAATATTCTTACAAAATATTTTTTAATGAGGATAGCTTTATCCTTCGCGTTTTCTAGGCGTTACCCCAAGACTCTCCTGCGGGACACAGATGGTTCCCAAAAGCGGAGAGGAATGCCTCAGGTCCCGTATTTTTTTTTTTTTATTCGAGAGGGAGCTCTTAAAGCGGAGATAATAAAATAAAAAAAAACGAGGACCATACGGCCACATCTGCCCTACACATCAAACGACTCCCTCTGGAAACGATTTGTACAACTTGGGAGGGAGTGTACTTGTGTGTGTGTGTTGGTGTAGGGTGACTACCCTTCTGTATTAGTGCCCTCGTGAGTCACCCTGGTCGATACTACGCCAACAATCGATTGGAAACCCCCAGGCACGGTAACTCTATCTGAGCAGTCAGGCTATGCAATCATTTATAGCTGTGAGTTAAATTTTGGTTTGCCCCTTTCATACTTTCCTTAAGTAAATAGCCAACTGCATCTGATTAACTTATTAAGATCAGACGTTTATGTGAAAAATAATATTTATTTGGTCTCAAGACTCGAATTCGAAATTTTGTGCTATCAAACTAATTCTCCTAATTATGTATGGCATATATTTATAAGTGAAAATATAGATATAAATTATATTTTTAAGATTGCGCGTTTGGAGAAATACGAAGCAGAGAGAAGCGAGCAGAGAGGGATTACCGAAGTACCTTACCGAAGGCTAAATATATTTCCTCTTCCTGTGAGTCTTGTACGAATTTAGATTCGCAAAGGCAGCACTGTTTAACATTTCGTAGAGTTGCTGTTTTTTTTCTTTCTTTAAGTGGGCGATGTTTTCCCAAGCTCTGACGTCGTCGTCATTAAGGGGAATACTCTGGTTGGCATTCTTGGTTCTAGGAGGCCTCTGAGGCTAATATTAGAAGGCTTGGATGTTATTTTTTATTTTTTATTCTTATATTTTTAATTGCATTAATTCTGAAATATTTATGTACTTGTATTTTTATTGCCGTTATTAATAAAGAGCTGGACCCGAAATAGATAAATGAGTAAATAGTTTGATTTATTTGAAAGTGAGTAGGGCAACCGTCTGCTGCGATATCTGCTAATAATATCTGATTTATATCTTTATTTTTATCTCTTGACAAATTTAACAAAATTTTTGTTTTCTTTTTTTTTATTAGTTTTTTTATTGATGAAAATTAATAAAATATGTCACAAATTAGGGCATTAAGTATTAGTGTTGAAATATTCATTCATACAATACATAAAGATGTTGAAGGAAAACACAATGTAAATAATAACAATGTTACTGAATGAATCTGTATAAAAAAATATAATAAAATAAAATAATTTATGTCCAAGACAAAGAAAATTAATTTTTTTTTTATTATTCATTTATTGCTATTTATATTTACATTTAGTAAATTTTATCTCAGTTAAAATGGAGTGATACGGGCGTGTAGGGAAACTACCCATTGGCACCACCAACACTCTAATGTAAAATTAAATTTAAGAAGTAACAAACTAAAAATAACCAAACTTAAAGAAGAAAAAGACAAAAAAAGTCTTTTTTTTATATAGGATATTTTTGTATATAACATCGCTAAAAGTAGGTTTTTTGTCGTTTAATACAGAAATTAAATTAGTGTTATATCTAAATATCACTATTAATGAAACCGATATGTTACCAATATTTATATTTTCTATGTTTTATAAATACTATTTTTTGGATCTTAAAATCTAAAACTAAAATTTTGAATCAAGCTTAATTCTTTCTTGGTTGGTTATAAAAATAATCAACGGAGAAAAGTTATCCAAAACAAAATAAATAATATAAATTTAAGTCTGTTACAATGATTTCACTTTCCACATTTAAGCTGAGAGAATCAGAAAAGATTGAATGAGAATCTTGAAACTTTGCCAGTCCAGTTTCTAATTCTTGTCAATTTGTCAATTTCTATTACTTTTTCGCAAACATTCTTATCACTGTGTATGTATAAAAGAAGCAGCTAACATTATTGGGATGGTTTTTCGATCAGTTGTTTGTCCCATTGGTAATGGCAAATTTGAAATTTTGCCAAGTGCCCCCCCAGACGGAATTTAATTTGAGATAAAACTTGTTATGCAAAAGGTTCGTCGAACCTGAAACGGCAGTAAAATATCTCTTGACGTACGTCGCAGCAATATTAGCATTGTTTTGAATTCTGTTGATGTCTTAATGCAAAATCACATTTTTAGACAAGTCCTCCGGGTTGAATGTATTTATCTTAAATCCTTCTCCCCTCTCTAATTACTCATTTATCTTTTTTTTTTATACTTTTAATTTTCTTTTATATATTATTTTTTATAAGTAACACATTTTTGGACATAAAGGAGTAAGAAATAGTTGAATCGACAGAGTGGTGTAAGATAGAATGACACAGAGGGAATTCGCGGAGGCCATGGAGGTTTCTAAAGCGGTCTATATATATCAGCTGTGTCTATAGATACCAGTTTCCGGTAGAAGTCCAAGGGGGTCGGTCCTCTCTCTTGTTACAAGTGAAAAATTTAAACTCCGTAACTGGACATGGAACCTCTTCAGAGATTTCTTGTTCATTTCCAATAACCTATTTGAAGATTATTAATTTATTTTTATAGAATACTAGCACACACGACAATGCTTCGTAATTGCTAGATTTAAGGATAAGGATAGATTAATTGAATGCAATTGAAAGATTGATATAAATTATTATGTTTAGTTTATAACGGTGAATAACATATAATAAAGATATATGGTAAAAAATATAAATAACGTCAACCAATCTTCACGAAACCTCGCAGTGGTTTAGGGCTCAATGTCTGCATCAAAGGACAGATAAAATAATTTTATTCTGGGACATATGTACCCAAAGAAGCACTTACAAGTTTCCAATAAGTAAAATGAAACTACATTGGGGTATTGGCTTAACTACTGTTTATAATGTTAATCAATATATGCCTATTTATTTTATTACAATGTTATAGAGGTTTGGTTATAGACAAAGTAGAGGAATAGGTGTTGTTTAAAGGAAATAATGAATGAGAACTGGCGAATGGAGATGGGAAGAGAATTCCAGAAGGAGGTTGCACGTATGAGGAAGGATTTGTTAAAGAAGGCGATTCTATAGGAGGGCATATATAAATCAATCGGTTGGGATCTGGTGTTTAATGAGTGGATGGATGAACGAAGAGTGAGGAGTTCAAGGATATAGGTAGATTTTTTGATTTTAAGAACTTGGAATAGGAAAACATCAAGGAGGTATTGCCTTCGAGAGGTTGGATAGAGCTACTTCAACTCGGTATACCAGCGGGAGACTTGAGGGCCTAAAGATAAATTTTACAAAACAATTCATGAATCTCTTCAGTCCCAACTCTAGTCCTGCAGATAGCCCTCCATAGACTAGACTAAGGAACCGTTCTCGAAGTGGGGGAACACGGGAGAGGATTCTAGGAGCAGACGGGTGTTCTGAGGAATCAGATAAATTTTCCTTTTAGTCCAAAAATCTGTGGAGTTTACATTTAATATATATTAAATGTAGTAAATTAATATATATTAAATTTAGTATATACTAAATTAAGAGATTTGCAAACTGTAATGAAGTTCAAAATTTACAAGTTAGATAGCGCCACAATCGAGACCAAATTAAAAAATAAATCCAACTAACAGCCTATCTAATTTTTTTTATTAATCAAAAATTCCTTTATAAGTAAATAAATGCTATATAAAATTACATAGAAATGATTTTAGTCATTTTTGAGGTTAATGTTTCTTTTATTAATCCATGAGGTAATTTGTTAAATATTCACTTATGAATTTCCAACCGCAGAAGAACATGAACATTCTTAAAATTTATGAACGATGCATGTAGCACTGCATAAGAAATAAAACAAGGTTTTTATCTTTTCGCAAACAATATTTCATAACAATTGGCAAAAAATGATTGATACTAATAACAAAGAGAAAAAAACACTACTAGAGATCTATGCCATCTTTATATCGTTTTTGTGACACGATGACCCAGTTTAGGATCTAGAAGGCTTTGTCGTGAATGGGACTGGATTTTGCCGCAATGGTTGGCTTACACTAGAGAGTGAAAGCTCCAATCAAAATGGCTCTTTCAAAACAATCGCTTATAACAATACGTCTCCCACCCCTCCGCTTCTAGTAGACCAATGTGACGGGAATTTTTAAAAGTCTTTCATAACCCTTGTTCTGGAAACTATCAGATTAACTATCACACGCCCAAATATACGTTACGTAGCTAAAATAGATTATAGTCTTTCCCCTAAGATATGATACGCAGGGGATTAATGTGGTCGAAGGGACCCTACCTACTCTCCATTCAGCAAAAAAGGTCTTACATACTGTTTCGCAGTACTGCAACTTTTTAAAAATTTTTTCTTTGTTCTTAACTATATAAAATTCTAAAAACTTCATATCCCAGGATTATAACACCATAATCATTGTTTTGTTTTTTTATTACATATTTATTACAATAACATGTTATGGTTGCTTTTATACTGGTTTTAGTTGGTAGATTCCGATTTACTACTGTGAACTCATCTCGTATACACTTTAATTATCTAATTTATGCATATAAGGAATTGAGGTTAGGGGCTTCATTAAAACCATAAAATCAGTCCCCTATACAAAATCCTTAATGCTTCTTATAACATTACAAATAAAATAAGGACCTCGAAATCTTATATGTTGCAGATTTGGTCAGTAATATATATAATTTAATTCCAAATCAACCTTTTATTCTAGATTATTTCTGATGGTTTAAGAAAATGACCACAGGACCTACAAAGGTCTTCTGAAGAATGTGACTGCAAGTCAAGAACATAGCGAGTTCATTGCTTGCACTTGTTATAGCTTTTATCACTTTGCAAGTTCTGTGTTTACTCATTGTAAACTCGATTATTCTGTGCATGTTTACTCGATTACTGACGGCGCTCTCGTTCTGTTCTCAGGTACAAGGGGAGTGGTGGAGTGAGCCGCAGCAGGATCACAGCTTCGGGCCTGGAGTTGCGAGAGCTGAGGCGTCACAACTACAAGTCGTCGGTGCTGCCTAACAAGGCGGCCTCCTACCTCGAGCACCGACGAGCCCGCACCGGCAGGGTTATGAACATGGGCCAGAAGATTTCAAGTCAGTATTCTTCTGTATCAAGTCAATATATTTAAGTTAGTCTTAGCTCTGTTCGTTTGGAGATGCAAACGTCCATATCCATTGTTGGGTTACGTTCATTTAGGTATTGATCTAACCAAACCATCAAAGTTAGCTTTGTGTCAATGAGAACTATCCATCAAGGATTTGGTTGTATCAACCGACCATAAGCTAAGGTGGCGACAAGATGAACCAATGTTAACCACACAGGAATTGGATGGACTAACACTAGTTGCATCTGCCAACCTAATCGTCCATAGCTTGGATTTGATCGACTAATCTTAATCATCGAGTTTAAAATTGGAACAAATAACACTAACCATCAAAATTAACCAATCTTGGCCCTTATAGTTACTGGATCGACTAATACTGACGATCAATTTTTGTATTGAATCATGATGAATCATCAGCATTTGATCAACCAATTTAAACCATAAAGGTTTTGATTGCATTAACTAATCCAATACTAAGGTTCGCATTGGATTGATAAGCCTTAAACTCGAAGGTCTGTATTGAACCCACTTAACCCACCCTAACCAACATGATTCTGGTTGGGTTGACTCAAAAGTCAATTGAGAAGTTGATAATCTGTGTATATCTTGAGGGCAAGAAACTAAAAATAATCTTTCTGAGGTCATTATGATGAAGGAGCGTCCGAGAGACGATCATCTCCTGTATTGCTTTATTCAAAACAATTTCATTTTTTTTATTCATAAAAAAAAACCCTGTTAATAATTATACATTTAGTTATATTAAAAACACTATTTTACGAATTCTAACTGTCGTATATGTTCCTAGTTGAAAAATATTTGTTATGTTATTGCAGGTTTCTGATTTTCTAATTATATCTTATCAAATTGCAAATAAAATAGTATATTAGTATTAGTTTAGTATGTCCTCCATCCAAATTATATTTATATGTTTATGGAGGCATCTTGTAGGAGTCTATTAGGCAGGTGTTATGAATTAAACTGTTATGTTTTAACAATAAACTTTAAAGAAGACTGTATTGTAAATTTCTCGCATTCTGTTAGGGGTTGTGTCCTCCCTAGTGTGAAATGTTTGAACATTGGTTCCTGGCATACACACGTCGAATACTGGTCCAGGTAAAGGTAAGAGGGTCTTACCTAGTCTCAAGAACCCCGAATCACGAGAGAGTGGAGCTGAAATAAAAAAAAAAAGAAGGGCCCCGAGCGAGAATTATCTATAGTCCTCCCCTCCCCACCTTAATAAATTGAGGCTAACCCCGCTACAGCTGAGGCCGGCAACCAATCACCATAAATCGTAAGGCTGGCCTCTACCTGGTCCTGGAGTTCCTTACCTGGCCCGCGAGGAAGGCAGGTGATAGCCTCTCTTCCCAGGTAGGGTGAGAGTCCAACGGAGGGTCTTACACAATAAGATATAACTTATCCCGCGGAGCTCCAAAGTATCTCCTGTTGGGAACTCAACAATACTCTGGATCTTTTGGTGGGGAGAAAAGGAGCTGGAGTAGGTACCCAGTCGTCAAGTTAGGATCAGGTAAGAATTACGTTGATCTAACATAGTTTTAAATTGAGGAATATCTTGCTATGGCAAAAAATGCAAAGCTATTAATTTAGAAGTTGTTAATACGTTAAAAAATAAGAGATCGCCTTCCTAAACTGATTTCCAAAGATATTCTACCCTACTGGGGGAGTGAGTAGCTCAGTGAGGCCCTCTGCTAATAACTCCAAGTTCCCGGTTCTAATCCAGCTATGAAAGATAATTATTTTCGGTTCACTGTAGCCGTGAGTTAGCTCTGTGGGTTTTGGTTGGTTTAGTAAAAGCACTTGCTTACCAAGTACTGCATCCATAACCCTTCATGGCTTGTAGCGGTACAGGTATATATTTTTTTTAAATTCTAATCTTAAAAGTTGTCCTTGAATGGTGGGAGCAATGCTGAGACAAAAACACTTCCATTTTGGGGCCTATTATATCTCAGAAAGATTCCGAAATCTTAATTTTCAAAAATATTCTAACCCTAATGTGAGTGAGTAGCTCAGTGAGGCAGTCTGCTACTGACTCCAAGTACCAGGCTTCGAATCCTGCTGTGTCAGATAATTATTTTCTGTTTCACTGTGGCTGTGAGTCAGCCCTGTGCGTTCGGTTTAGTGCAGCTACTTCCCTTCAGATTACTACATACCCAACACTTCGTGGGTTGTAGCGGTACAGATTTTTTCAACTCTAACTCTAGAAGTTGTGCTTAAATGGTGGTAGCAATACTGAGATAATAACACTTTTATTGCAGGGCCTATTATATGCCAAAGAAAGATTCCGAAATCGAAGGGAGCTATTAATTCAATTGATGTATTACGGAGTTATTTCCAGGAATAAATGGGTTGTAATTTTTTTATTTCAACAAAAAAATTATTTCAGAAGCCGTTTTAGTCAAGCATGTTCAGGCACTAACTTGGCATTCTCGTAAGATATTAGCGATAACTTTTTATTTTTTTTATGTATTTACCTATGAGATTCGAGTTATCTAGGTTCGATTATACTTTTCCGATTTGTCTGTTAACGTTAACTGTCGTAATAATATACTTTCTGTGTTTGGTTAGTCTTTTTTTGACATTCGATGTGTTATATTTTGTCTTTGAAGTGTATCTTTGTTATATTTTTCTTGGCAATGCTTGAATTGCATTTAAGTGACTTTTGTTTTTGTAATACCTCAGTGCAGAATGTCTATTTTAAGAGGTGACGCCTTCTCACCGAACTTAAGTTGATTAGAAAACAACTCTCGTTTCAAACTTGCCCATGACATCATGAGAAAGGACTTTTATATCCATGCGACCATCTCCTTTTCGGCCATTGTTATACGATCCGAGAATAAATTAGTAACAAATTAAATTACGGCTCTCTTTCATGAAAATTATATATATCATTACTATTTTGATCGCTATTGTTCTCCCCCTGACCGAGAACTGCCCAAGGTC
The DNA here is from genome assembly GCF_000696795.3 of Halyomorpha halys. NCBI lineage: Eukaryota > Metazoa > Arthropoda > Insecta > Hemiptera > Pentatomidae > Halyomorpha > Halyomorpha halys. Next base: position 246,516 of record NW_027112919.1, on the reverse strand, counting down.
GATTCTCGCTGATGAATATTAAAGTCCTTCCATGGTTCTCTGATCCTCTTGAGGATGGCTCGTTCTAATTGGACTTCCTCTCTTTGTCTGCTGAGAGAAAAAGGGCTGCCAACCGCGACTTGACTTCCCTCGCCCGTGAACGATCCGGATATACTTCTTTCGCTATATATGAATATATACAACTAGAAGTAGAGTCGATTATAGTGTAGACCGAAAGCGGATAGTCATAGTTTTCGTTTAAATGTGTTGGATGTTTTGAGTTTTATATAATTTTAATTTTATTAATAATTTTTATTAATACAAATAATTTTTGTTTGATCTCATATTTTCGTACTTTCTTAGTATATGTATTCTAATTTTTTGTCACTTATTACAATGTTTGTATCTTATTTTGATTTAGCCCATAAGAAGACCTTCAAAGTATACGCTGGTTAATATTAAATAGTTTTTTGTACCATTATTGACCGCCACCCGGACTATCTTCCTACAATCTACTTCTTCGTACTACATTTCGGCCCTTCTCTTTAAACATCCGTGAAGAATGAACCAATATGAGCGAACTATATTAAGAGTTTATATAGTAATTTGAACTTGTTTATAAACACGAAATGTCAATTGTTTAGATAAACTTAATTATAGCAATATTGATTGAATGAATAAAAAAAAAATAATATAAACACGCTCCTAACACGACCTAAACACGTTCGACAACCTATCAAGCTTTTGCCATTATGTCATGATCGATGCTTTAAATAAAGAAACGAGAGTAATTCATTTTATTCAGTAACTACGCCTTTAGAAATCTTTATGTTTTTAAAACTGATCTAACGATAAAATTGGCATCAAGTAAATATCTTTAGAAAAAAAAAAACATATTTGGACATACGGAGTTGAGCTATGGGGGCTCCACTGAACCATCAAATTCCTCCCGAATCCAATCCTTACATTCCAAAATCATTAATGCTCCTTACATTATTACAAATCAAGTCATCCATCAGGACCACAATGTCCCATATGTTGCCGATTTGGCCAGAACCAGATACCAATCCTTCCATGATAAACTTCCCAACCAACTTGTTTCTAACCTGGCTTCTCCTTCACTACCTAATAATCCTCCTAGGCGTCTGAAAAGAAGATGGCCTCGGAATCTTCTCGTATAAAAACATTTTTGTAGTTCTATCAATGGGTAGATACTCCACATGTTTGTATCATGTCATTATAGCTCTTACAGCAAAATTACTTGATGTATATATATATGTATACAGTTGTTAATAACAATAAATAAATTATATTAAAAAAAACAAAAAAAAAAAAACGCTTTCCGTATTTGTTCTTTACTACAAAGAAATAGATTATACATTTCTGAAAAATATACAGACGTGCTCAGATTTGGTATAATTATAAAAATATAATTAAAAGCTTTCGAATTAAAACCTACCTTTTTATTTTTGGTTAAAGTTATCTAAATAGGTTTATAATAAACATTGTTTAAATGTTTTTAAATTTAAGAAATAGAAATTCTTTAATTTATTTTTAATATACAGATCAGTAAGAACCACATAACTCTTTTGAAAATGTCTACTTTAATATATCACATATTTTTTTACCATGATCTCTAAAAAAGATTATTTTTCATATAATTTAAAAAAAAAAAAGGAAGCATTTTTAACAATATTTTAACATTTTCATTTTTGAAACTATAAGTAACGTCCAATTTTTGACGAACTACTCATTTCCTTTGTTTTGGATATCTTAAACTATTTTCTTTATAACTTTTATTAAGTAAACTTGCAACTAAGAACTAAGAAAAATTAGCAGTCTTCGTTCTAAATATCATTTCTATAAGATGTTTTCTGTTTTGATATCATCACACCTCTCAATGAACTTAGGTTTTCTTTAATAGGTCATCGCTGATCCCGTTTCGAAAGACTTTTTATAGAATTTTCTCATCCCAAAATCTATAAGTAAATATTTTTCTGTTATTATTAATATATGCTAAATTTAGTCTCCGATCACAAAGGTTAAATTTCTCGACTAGTGAACCTGAAGGTTTCTGTGTCTACACCTGCCTCCTTTGTCTAACCGTGAAACAAAGCATCCTTAATCCAAAGAATGCAATGTATGTTCTTTATATTCCTATTAAAACGTTAGGATCTCTTTTGTCATCTATAAAAAATATGAATAAACATTATATCTAATTAATAATTAACTAAAAAAAAAAATAGTTTATTAAAGTAATAAAATTTAAAAAGTGTTAAAGTATAAACGTTAACGTTAGCAGTGGAGTGTCGATATATAGAAGGCTGTGTACAGCAGTGGCCTGTTTAATCAAACAAAGTAGGAAGTGACGTCATCGGGCCCAACGAACAAACTGCACCAGTTTGTCAAGTTCACAGCCCCCTGGATTAAACAGGCCTGCCAACTCGTTCTACGACTGCTTATTTCTTTAATTTTTTTTTTAAAGTTTTTCTTTTATTAATTTTTTTTCCGTTATTTAGTTTTGATTACATCCTTTTCGAATTGTAGAAGAGGGCTTTGATTAATATGTTGTGTATAGATATGTAGGCAGGGAATGATGGGAAGTCTGAGGGCCTTCAAAACAGGTTTCGATATTAAAGTTTTATATTTTTTGTTAGGATTGTAATTAAACATGATTTAACAGGGGTATTCATAATGTTATGTTAAATGTAAAATATTTTACCATGTTAAATGTTAGAAGTATAGGATTGTGAGCAGCCCTATTTAAAGTCATGTTAAATGCATAAGAGCTCCTAGCGGATTTTTTGAGAACCTTTCCTTCCAAAACCTCTTTTTATTGTTTACTTTTAAGTTTGGATTACAATAATTTATTACAACGTGCCTAAAGTGAGTTAAAATTAGAGTTATGTGAAAGTTTGACTACTAATTGTCTTCTTTAAAAACGTCCAAAATCTGTTGCATGACATCATTCTCTATTTAGCAAACCTATTAAAAGACTTTCAACCATGTTATATGCTATATCGTTTTAACATGGTGAAAGTAGGAAATATTTCTCCATTTAACACGCTTTAACATGTTAAACTTAAAATCATGAATACCCCTAACGTAGTATATTTCTATTATAATTGTTACAGCATTAAGTTGTTAGTAAATCATATGTTATTTAAATTTCCACTTTATTGGGTTTTTGTTTATACATTTTTTTTTTTAGATTCATTCTCTAGGACTAAATTCGCAATGCAAGAGCATTTCACTGCTTGCCAATAATCTTGCAATGTTAAAATGTGATGAACTAACAAAGATCAGGCGGTTTGCTACTTTTCTTTTCTGGTGGGGGACAAATTTTTTTAAACAATTTAAACCGAATTTTCTAAATATCGAAAAATATATAAATTTTCTCAACTATATTATGATGTATTTAAATTTCTCTTTAGATTGAACTTTTTAAAAACGTGAAAATATCCATTCTTTATGCCTATCCTTGAGGAAGTAACATATGATTTATAGATAGTAAAAAATAATATTTACAGCTATTATGAATATGATATATTTGTTTTGTTTTACAATTACATATTTGCTTTTTTATTTCGTGTTCAGTTACTCCTCAATGATATGTTTTCTTTGTTTAATTTTTACGTTTAATACCAAACATAGTGAGAATAAATTATGATAAGATAAAAAATGTATAATATGTGATAATATTGCAATTAAATTCTTGATTAAATATTTATGCATGACTTTAGTTTATGACTTTAGTTTTAATTCAATGTTTGATTATTAATAAATGTGAAATAACTACATTATTAAATTCAAAGGTAAGTATATTTCATCCATATTAATTTATAACAATATGTTCTATGTTTCGGCCCTCATGCCATCTTAAAGAACAAAAATGTATTCTTATAATTTACAAACGGATATGAGTTGTATAAATATACATAATTCAAATATTATTGACAAGCTAAAATTCTTCAGTATACTATTATAATTAATAATATAAATTATTAGTATAAAATTATAACCACAGCCATCTTGATTACCTTTTTATTAACTTCAAACTGTACTGTACTGAAGTGTGCAAATGAAATTTCTTTTCCTGAAAATGGTTTGATAGCCGAAACGTATAACATATATTGTCACAAATTGAAATATTCTTGACATTAAATTTAATAATGAAGTTATTTAGGTTATGTAATCATGCAGTTATTTAACATTTATAAATAATCAAATATTAAAATAAAAAAGCAAATAAAACATCATGAAGATTTAAGAACTGCTCTAGTTATAAATGAAAGTCATACATGCATATTTAATCAAGAATTTAATTGCAATGTTGAATCATAATTTATCTTTTTTAAAACAAAACTATATTTGGTATTAAACGTAACAATTTTTTTTTTTTAATTTATTTATTTAGTGTGATTTAAAACAGTAGAAGTAATAAATACAATAAGTAAATATGTTTTATGTTTCATTTACACTTGAAAATCTTGGGATGGAACCACCCATTGGTGGTACTTCAAGCATTAATTTAAATTAGAAGGTCCCGTGGCCATCTTCTTTTCATACGCCTCGGAGGGTTATCAGGGATTGTTAAGGATGAAAGATTAAGAATTAATGGGTTAGGATGGGTAAGGAGTTTGGAATGAAAAGACGCATATCTGTTTTGGGCCAAATCTGCAACGAATGGGATGTTAAGGTCTTTGTGGATGAGTTTAAACGTAACAATTAAACAAAGATAAAATTTACCTTCACCTTAAATAAGTTTTATATAACTACACTATTAGTGTTAACTAATTTTTTTATATAGTTCCAGTATCTTCTACTTCAGATAGTTTCATATAGAAAGAGTGGTAAGTTAATATGGTCGCATTAGAGTGTGTTTTATACGTTTCAGATCATTTTTAAATTCTGATTTGAGTAAAACAGCAAATTTAGCTTTAGCATATTTAGCAATTTAGCACAGAGGGTTTTGTTTTTAAACGTGTTTAATAATCAACTGTATATTTTTTAACCTAGTGAAGTTAGACGGGATATGACTCACCGTTTTAGTTTGCCGCCGTTTATGATTCATTGGAACAGCTGTTCTCGAAACGTTTCCTAATGAGTAATATAGCTTTTAAGACTTATAAGATTGTCGATATATATTCTATTAAATATCGATTTCTATGTTGTTTATTATTTGGTAGAAACTACTTCTTGTTAAGGATTTAGTTGTAAAAACTACGGAAATTATTTGTGTTTTGCACTTAAACATACGTGGGTGATCTTTTATTAAGATTCTCAAAACTAGGGTTAGTGATCTTATGCTTCTATGACTTGTACCTAACTAGACAAACCAAGGAGGAGCGTAAAACTGAAAACGCTTTTTTAAGCGATGTTAATAGCAGAAGACGCTAGAATTATCAGATCTATTTAAACTTTTACCTCTCTAACGCATAATTTAGATCTGAATTACCATTTTCATTTAGCTTACATGTTTTTAAAATTATTACACCAAATTTCATTTAATTCTAAAATCGCTAAAAACGTTTGCGATTAACTTCCTGAAAGTTATTTGTAAGTTTTAAAATTATATATTCTTTGTCTATTATCTTAAAATGGTCAATTCAATTTTATAGTAACTAAAAAAAAAAAAAGTCAAATTTTCAAGCCATAAATCGCCTGTATTATTTTTTCTCCAAAACATTAGCCATTTTCTCACAAATTATTATTTTTTTTTTTTTTATGAATAATAATAAAAGATATCATTATTCAGGGCAATAAGTATTAGCGTTCTAAGTATTTATTCACGCCAGTAATTATTCATTTTTAGTTTAAAAATAAGTTTCTATTGCTTTGTTGTATTAGAATTCATTTGCTATACAACGAAACGTCTGTGCATTTTGTGGTGACGCAAATGCATATCTACAGTTGTATTATGTTGTTGGCCATAAAGCGTATAGTGCCTCCTGACACAGACAAAGCAGTTGTTCTTCAGGAGCTCCAGGGCAAAGACCCTCTCAAGGCCTGCTGCTCCTGAAGAACACAAGGTTGTAGAAGGAGCAAGACAGCTGCTGCCACCATATGCCTCTCTTCTTCCATTACATAACCTCGCTCCTGAAAAATACATTCTCTTCGGTTCGCTTAAATCTTCTCTAGATAATTTTCCATATTCTAATATTACAAAAAGCTTTATCCTAAGTGTTAGGAACAATGAGAAATTACGATTCAACTTTAAGAGTGATAATGATGGTTGTTAGTGATAGGTCGTGTAAACTATGACATCTACTTCATCATCATGTACTTTTGTCCTGCCAAATTTGCGTGGCAGTGGACAGTGCTTGACAGTAATAGTCTCATAATTCTCAACAGGTATTTGTTGTATTCAATGATTAGTTAGTTTTTATCATTCACTACAGATCAAACTGTCTTGCAGGTTAGGTTTGTTGTCATACTGCCTGACTATAATTATAATACTACAACACTGTCACCTTAGAGAACTAAGCTTTAAATCCTGATTATCACAGCTGTCTTGATCAGTTCTCCATAGATGAACAATTCTAATGGCTTTGGAATTTTCTATTAATATTCTAAGAGAAAATTTAATGTAACAAGAGAGTATTTGAAACGCATTGAAAGTGCATTAAACATTGAAATTTAAAATATAAGTCTACATAGAAAGTTCTATTAAATTTTATATCAATTAGCATTCTAAGGTTTAACATGACATTCGTAATCTAATAACATGGTAACGTAAATACTACCAGTCATAGAACTTCTCTGTTCTGTGAAGTTCTGATTAATAGTTATTTTAATTAGATACTTATGGAGAAACGATCTATCGTAAGTTCTATTATATTTACGCAAACACTATTATTATTTTTAAAAAACGCCTCATTTCGGAATCCATTCGTACCTATTTACAACAAAAATCCGTCCAACATAAAGTGAATAAATACTGTATCTCTTTGACCTACCGACATATCTTAAGGGTTTCATTCTATTGTGCTTTAAGTTAACTTTTGTATTATCTTCTTTTTTTCTTCTCTGCTGTATAACATTAAAATCCATTTTTTATTTGTTATATCTTATATTTACATTTTTTGGTTTGTATTATATATTTATATGATCCTCCACCTTTTCCTTATATTTATTGCTTTATAATTAGTGTTTTTACTATCTAACTTTACAACACCTTTCTACCTATTATTATTACTGTTTTAATTAGGCCATCGGTTGCTTTGCTCGATTTAGAAATACAATACCCACTGTGAGGTGTATTTCAGTTGTGGACCATTCCAGAATTCGCATCTATAGAGATGTTATAAATGACCATGTTCTACGTTGTCACTTTTTTGTTGTTTTTTTAATCCGTTTACATAATGTCAATATATCATTCAAGAACGAGTAATCAAAAACAGCAACTCTACAGTATCCTTTGCTATGCAGATATAGCCGCGATATAAAACTGATTATTGCTATCGCAGGGATATTTCACAGTTCACGGCCGAATCGCGGTGAGTCACCGCACACCTTCTTCAAGACGTATCTTCCACAGCCGTTCCTGGAACAGAAGAACCAGCTCCCACGGGAACCCTGTCCAGGAAGTGGTCGGGTCTTTGAAGGAATCACCTCTGTTGCTAGGGTTTCGGATTGCTCTTCAAATAGTGAGCCTATAATGACTGCGTACCTTCCCTACCTGGAACTTAATATATTAAAATGTATTCGGAATTCCCAAGTATTTTACAGCTTGATATATACTTGTTAAAAAAAATAACTATCAATGATACCTAGAACGTGGGAGGAAATAATACGCCATTGCATCACTCTTTGACGTGTTGGAAATGCGCAAAGGCTGGCACTCGCTCCCTGTATGCCAAGTTGAGACGTAATTGGCAATCTCGAATGAGTCATTCCAAGTAGGCGTGTAATGAGGCAGCCTTTGCTCCAAAGAGGTTTCCTCGAATATGAGTGAATGCAAAGAAATGGCTTTTTTCGAAAAATTATCTCTTTCGGTGAACTGAATTGGCCTAAATCTGAGGAGATTTTAACAATATTGCGAAATAATCAATTTTTGTTATATTTGAAGATGTACCGCTGATTCAGGTAACGGCTGTTAGTTAATAGTTTTTATTACATTATATTTCATAAGAAAAAAATATACTTTAAAATATATTTTTATTATATATTTAATTAATAATAAGGAGTCCTATCATAAAGGTTTTTATTACCATTTACATCTTTCTCTTATATTATTTATTAATATAACCTTTCATTTATTAAAGCTTTCATAAAAAATTTTCTATCGATATAACTTAAAAATGAACAGGGGTAAGTAACAATGATCCAGTGATTGGTTTCCTCTGTTATATATTACGAAGGTTAAAATATGAGTTTCCCTCTTTAGTCCGATTTAGATGATGTTTATTTTTTTTTTCTAGAGAATTTACTTATTTTTTAAAATGAGTTATTAAAAAAATTTTTTTTTGTTTTAAACAATTCTTTTAACTGCTTAGTAATTTTTTCCCCAAATCCATGCTTATTGTCTAGAAACACGATTAATTATTTCAGTAAGCCAGAGAGTGAGTAATGATCCCGGTGACAGACACATGCAGATGAGTTTTATTAGACAGATCACTTTTTTTATTAGATAGATTACTTTTTTTACAGATATATATATATTTTTTCCGATATATTACTTAGGTTCTAGTTACAACTGTTACAATTACTGCTAAGTAATACAGAGTGATATATTATTATATAAATTAATTTAACTTCTTATCTAGAATGCATATTTTGTTTTGTTGTGAGTAGTTTAATTTTTGCTGTTATAAAACCTTATATTTTTAGAATAATGATTTAATTAATTTATTGTTAGAGAGTGGTTTTTATTAACACAAACTTCAATGATCCATTTTTACTCTCATTTTTTAAATTTTAAAATGCTTCCAACGTTTCGGCCCTTTGGCCATTTTCAAATAGACAACATTAACGTCATAATACATTTTCAGGATAATTGCCCATGTCTTATATAAACCATGTAATGTTAATACAAAACTGTTCTACAAAAATTGCTCTTTTTTTTTCTATTAACCTCATTAACAATATCAGCATAATTTTGTATTGAAATTATATGGTTTCTATAAGACATGGGCAATTAACCTGCAAAAAAGACAATTTAATAAATTATGACATCAAGGATTAAGGTTGTCTCCTTGAGAATGGCCTAAGGGCCGAAACGTTGGAAGTCTTTTAAACAAAAAGTTGAGAATAAAAGTGGTTTTGTTAATAAAATTATATAAGTATATTTACTAGTCTATAACCGAGGTAAATAAATAATATATTTGTCTTAAGCACGAAGACATGGCTATGTTAGACGAGTCGTATAGTGCGATGGAGGGATATAGAAGGCCGAGCCAGCTTAGAACAAAGAGCTGCCTTCCCCTGTCCACTTCTTTTTTTATATTTTTCTCCTTTTCTTTTCTTACCTCTTTGGCGAACTTTTTTTCCCTCCCCCTCCCCTATCGCTCCTCTGTAGAGCTTTATGGCGAAGTGGTTTTTCACGCGTGATTCATTATGGGTTTTCTCTCGACTCCGTTCGGGAGAAATGACTCATTCGACGCTAAATGTATAATTTAATCGATACTTTCGTGCGGTAAAACGGCCCTACGGATCCATATTTTACGCCATGTTACACGTTTGTTGCTGGGATTATTTCTTTTTCTATTCTACGATTATTATTGTTGTTAATGTATTGAGCGATGATAAACTTCAGTACGATCCGTGCGGAAGGTTTGTGAGCTATCCCTTCATCGTCTATGTATCCCATATAAATAATTTACTTTTCAGGAATTTCATGAAGGTAAAAACCTTAGGATTAGATCTAGGAATATATTCAAGTTTTATTATTTTAAATACTTTTTTTTAAGGTATAGACTTCACATTCACTGAGAATGTGCTGTGTATTTTGTTAATCCTTTAGACACAGACGACAGATGGAATTTTGTACTACTACCATCTTCTTGGTGGGCACATTCTTATCGACCTGGGTGATTACCAATCTTTTTCAGGTTTAGGTAAAATTTACCTTTTTCCTTTGAAAAATTCCTTCTTTGTTTTCTAAGATTCCGTCCCCCTTACTGATCCATCAGCGTAACATGTCAGGACCCCAATGCCTCTCTACCTTTCTTCCTCTATGCCTCAGTTATCTAATCATTCGAATATTTAAATTATATTTTTTAAAAGTAATAATTATTCTCACAAGAGATGTTAATGCGTATGAGGAATGTTAGTGACAATATAACAATCACAATACTGCGCACATTAATCTTATCAGAATGCGATAAAGAATGGAGTCTGAATTCTGCCTCGCTGCGACATTGCCCATTAATAATTTACGATACATTATTTGCTTTTATATTAATTACTTAATTATTAAAATCCAAATCGTTTCGAGTTACTGTGAATATTTAAGCCCAGATTCCACGTGATATTTTCTGTCATAGCAATTAAAATCTGCATGATAGTTGATAATATTATCAACTATATGCCGCAAATAGGCCTCTTGACAGTGCACTTTCGCATCTTATAACCTCATGACACCAACCTTTTACGGCTTGTATGTTTTCTACTTATTTGTCTATGGTAACATTAGTTATGACTGTATTGAATCATAAATTTTGATATTCATTCATAAAGTTGTATTATAGAAAGATAGTCCAGGTGGCGGCCAATAGAGGTATAAAATATTAGGAAAAACTAAATATTAAGCAACGTTTCGTCCCACTTTGCAGGGCTTCGTCAGGGCTAAATGAAAACAAGAATGTAAGAGAATCTCCAAACAAATACAAAGCTTAAGTTCAGGAAGTATAAATATAGGTGAATGAGAATCTAATTACTAATAAATATAGCCAAGTGTGATAGAATTATGAATAAAGGATTGGAGTAATAAATTGTAGAAAAATATAATAACAGGCAAGTGTGATAGAATTGTAATTAAAGAACTATAGTAATTATTAGTTTTCTATCCACCTAAATTTATACTTCCTTAACTCGCAAAATGAAGCGAAACGTAGGTTAACATTAAATGGTTTTTTCTACTATTTTGTACCATAATTGACCGCCACCCGGACTATCTTCCTACTTCATATGGTGAACTATCATCTTCCAATATAATGTTCAATTGTTAGCGAGGTTAGGTTCACTGTCAGCGTGTAATCAAGGACTGTATTACTGATAGTGCTGCTGCGAAAGATATCTGCCCCGTCGAAAAGGGCCTGTTGGTTAGAAAATCATTCATTGTTTACATTTTAATTGAGTACGTAAATTTCATCTTATCTAGCATAACAATTAAGAGAGATCCAAATCATAAAGATTTCTACCTCATTAAAATAATGGCACTATTAAACGTTGAGATAAGATCTCATGACCGATGACTATTAGTATGAACTTAAATCGCAAAAGCGAGCAAATTATGCCGGCATATCACGATCCAAGAGGCATTGGTTCAGGATCTTACTTTAAACTAACCTTTTACACTTTTGAAATAGTTTTTATCATGAGATTGTTGAGGTTATTAATATATCTAAATGAATATTTGTAAATATCTCGAGATGGCTATCGATTATTTTGTCAGTTATTTCGAAAGTTATCCCGTCCCTCAAACTGAGTCCTTTCGTCACTTTCACTCCGGAGTTTAGTTGGTTAAGAGCATTCACCGTTTGCCCAACGTCGAAGGGGAGTCCCTTCCCCAGCAGCGTCTGAGCTCACAAAAAAAAAATATCAGGACGGTCGTGCTTTCCAACTTTCGCTTCGCCCCCTTTGGTCTCACTAATTCGGAGGATCTCTTGAGAAATATATCCTACTCGATGGGCAGAAGAAACGGTCCTCCGAACTTAGTTTGGAGTGCCTTTCACTCGGAAGAATTATCCCTATGGGCGCAAGAAGAAGTAGAAGTCGCTTACCGGGTCCGTCACGAGGTCGATTTCGATAAGCCTTCGATGTGTCATGGTAAGATAAGTTGGAGCTACATTATTTAAACTTGAGTCTGAAAGTCTTTGTAGATCATGTGGCATTCCAAATTGTAAATTCTTTCCGTTTTTCGAAAACAAATTACACAGAAGAAATAATAAGAACACTTAAAACTCGATAAAAATAAAGGACATTGATACAAGTTTGGTTGTATTCATTTATATGGATGGATGTTTGAATATAGAACTTCATTTTTTACTACTACACTCTGATTTATAACATTGGACGATTATTAATTGACCGTATGTGATTGGAGCGAGATGGTCGGAATGGTTTTAAAAAAAAAAAAAGTACTCAAAATTACAGAACTGCTTATTAGAAACTTACGTTTTGCTCCATGTAGCATGTTAGTTCATAAGGGCTAAATAAAGAAAATAATAACATTGTAAAGTATGGTGGGACGGTTTACAATTCAAAATTATTTTTCTCTGTAACTGGAAATCGAACATTGTTGCTCCCAAATACATACACCATGAAATTCTCACACTTACGTTTATGAAGGACTTGAAATTCGATAGTCGTCAACGACACGTTCATTTTTTACATTGACTACTGAACAACTGTAATACAGTTCTTATTACTTGCGATACCAGTAGCGTAGGCCGTTACCGGCTCGCCTGCTGCCCAACCCTCGCCTCAGGCTAAGGGCGATATATAATACATAACATAATATATATTCAAGCCTGGGGGAGTAATATATCTTATAATGGTATAGAGATATATATTGTGGCATAGCTCGCCCCAGATCCGCTGACCTTTGGCCCATGTCCCACACAGGCTGATAAATATTCGCTCGACAGTTTGTCACTATTATTCGAATATCTGGCTCCGTGCCCAAACTTCCCCGGCGGCTATTAACTGGATTTCGAATAGTATTGTGGAAATTATTCGTCGTTCATTTGTCGTGGTCAGATGTCTGGAGCAGGCCGCATCGTAATTCAATTCGAGGTCTGTTCTGTGCCAAAGCGCACGACGAAGATAATAATAAAAAAGTTTCAGGAAATTATTAATTTTTTTTTTTAAATTCTAAAATACAGGTTGGTTATAACTTTCTTTTTATTGAAGTATTGAAAGTCTTTTACTAGAGCTAATATAGTTCAGAAACCATAGTTTTATATTATAAGTAATTTTTCATCTTTATTATATTATTTAATGCTTTGGTATTAATACTATTATCTTTATTTGCTTTGCAGATGGTGTGAAGAGCGTAAATAGAGAGAGTTCGGCACCCTACAAGCCTGTCATCCCACGAGAGCTGGCACAGGACTTTCAGAGGCCTGCGCGACTGGACATCCTACTGGATATGCCACCAGCTTCCAGGGAAGCACAGATAAAACACGGATGGAATCCCGACGATAGGTCACTTAACATATTTGTTAAAGTGAGTTTAAACATTATTTCTATCCATTACAATCGATCACTCAAATAATTTAACAAACTCTGAAAATTATTATAATCGAAGTCTAGTTATTAGTTTTAGTAGAGGTTAAATCGAACAATATTTTAAAAAGTGCCTGAAATTGAAAAACGGCATGAAACCCTCCACTCCCGCCCTCCGTGGTAGCCTTACTTATCTGACTTCTCAGACAATTATAGCGAGTAGGTTGGTCGAGGTACGACTTGTCACAACACACAAGAGGATGAAGATCATAACACACAAAAAAGGCAATCCTTCCCCGCCGGACCTGCCCCGCTAAGACCCCCGGGTAGCGACGGTCCTATATCACTTTTGAAATAGCTAAAAACGGGAAGATGGGACTTTAAGATAGTTTAATCGAGCAATATTCACAAAACTTCCACTAAATGTGATAGTGTTTGCTAAATCAAGGTTACAGATGTTATTTAAAGAAGTTTTACAAGTCTTGTCCTTGATTCAATTTCTCTTAGAACCAAAAATAACTCCGATGCCACTTCTGAGATGCGATAAACGAAAGTAATAAACACTTGAGATGAAAATCTCATAATAGTCTTCACCGCGGTTTTTACGTAGTTTACGAAATTAGTTCACGTTTTAGCGGAACACAGAACGTGCTGAAGTCGATTGTGGTATCGATTTTATGTACCACACTAATTCAAATTAGTTTTTTGACATTAAAATACTAATCACAGGTTGGGTGATTACCTCCTAGGATGTATGATTTGATTAGTACTATAAAAAACAGCATAATTAGAACATGAAAACTTTCTTACTTTTTACAGTTAGACGCACATATGTCTGCCAGCACTCAAAATAAAGGAAATTCAACTTACTATAAAGTAATTTATGACACTTATCTTCGTAGGGGTAGTAGTGTTTATGATATTCACATATGAATATAAATTTGCCAAATGAAAATTTGTCCGAACAACTATAAATCAATTTATTTTAGCAAGCATCATGAAAACTACTACTCCTACCAAGATAAACTACTTTATAGTACATTAAACTAGCTTTAATTTGATTGCTAATAGACATCTGTACGTCAAATAGTTCCTGAAATGTATTTTGCTCAAAATAAATTAACTAACTACTGATATTTTAGTACATTTTTATAAAATGTTGCTTTTTAAAAAATGCTATATCTCGAGAACTATTGGAGGTAAATAGCTCTATTAATGCTAATATTTCAGCAAATTTACTCTCCTTTAAATAATGTTCTTTTAGATTTTCTAGTACTGTTGGTAGTTTTTAAGATATAGAGCTCCGAATGAAAAATTAATGTTTTTTTTAAGGGTTTGAAACAGCCGCCATTTTTTATTACCCCTACATATACTTGACAGACTCATCAATTTTGACTAATAATTATACATAGTTTTCATTAAAGGAATTAAAAATTGGGGTGAGATAACTGCCTTTCATTTACCGGTCTGTATTAATAGAAATTATGTTATATAAATATCCTCCTAGTCAATTTTACTGAATCAATATATTTAAGAACGCATTAAGCTACCTTTTTTTATACTCTGTTTTTTTAAATTCTTTGAATGTAGCGCTTAAGCAGAGCCTTCTAACGCCAGAGAGTGTTAATTGTTTCTGGGCAGCGTTAATACAAAGAAATTATCAAGCGGTTTTATTTATTTATTTTTAGTTTCTCATTATTAGTAATACTACCCCGAAAAATTTTTGTCAAAGACGTTTGACTGTTCATCTGTGTTAGTTCCTTACCCAATAGTTGTTCAAATAAATTATAACCTCCTAAATTATCAAGTAGTTTTTGTCTATTTATAAATAAAAAATTATTATGGACTTTCTATTTAAACTTAAGTCTCTTGAAAAGGTTTGAACCTACATCGTGTGCAACTGTGGACTGAGAGCAAAACCTTGAGGAAAGTGTTGCCTAGTGAAGGTTATGATCAGTGAACTCGCGCCTGGCCTTGCTGTCTTTTCTCCTTTTGCTTTATTTCCTCTTAGCTCTTTGGCCAATTATTATCTGCTTGTGGGTCTCTTTTGTCGGTGTTCCTGATCGACGTCGGGAATTCTAAAGTATTTTAGATAGCTGGTGTTTTAGCACAAATATTCTTAATTTTAGTTGTTTATTGTATCTCTTAATATATAATTTATTGTAGTCACTAGATTTTTTTCTGAACGTCTTAATATGAGTCATGTATATTAAATCACTTAAATATTATTAAAATTTAAGTAAGCTAAGAATTTATATGAAAAAAAAAAAATCTTTGATAATTGAAAATAATTTTCAGCATCTGTTTCAAGACATATCACTTGAGAATTATTAAAAATCGATGTTATATAAAAATCTCTAGGTATATATAATTTTTTCATTAAAAATATAAATGGATCAGAATGGCAAAAGTAATAATAATAATATTTTAAAAGGAGCATAACGGGCCTGAAATAGTTCAAGCATGCTTGAGCTTGTGCCACTTTTAAAGTAAAACAACCATCAGAAGATTTTTTAAATAGTATTCAACTTGAAACTTTGTAGTTAAAAAATCAAAAATGAGTTCTTACATATTATTCCGTCCGGACCAGTTATGTGTTATTATTATATTCTTGTAGCTTTAATTAGATCACAGCTGTCTACTTCTGCTCACTTTGCTCACCCAAGATATAGTCAAACTGCTAATAAATCTTTTTCAGATTATAACCCAAAACTGGTCTGTACAGTATAATGCATAAGAAACTAAAAATTTGACGTATTTCTTGTTAGATTACCTTATTAATAATTCTTTTTAAATTTCAGGATGATGATAAGTTGACTTTCCACCGCCACCCAGTAGCACAGAGCACTGATTGTATCAGAGGTAAGGTCGGTCTGAGTAAAGGACTCCACGTCTGGGAGGTCCATTGGTCGACGAGGCAAAGGGGAACCCATGCAGTTGTTGGAGTAGCAACACAAGATGCTCCTCTCCACAGTGTTGGTTACCAGGTAATCATCGAAACCTTTGTGACAAATATAATGTTCAATTATTTATTTAACTGATGAACAAGAAATGTAACACCTTACAATAAACTTAACATATATATTTTAAGATAGTTTCACATGTTTACCACTGGCCACAAATCTACACCAGCAAAAATTTCATTAACCGACAAAGTAACAAACGTCGGTATCCAATGCATATATGGTTTTTTGTTCAAGAGAGGCCAATATGGTGGATATTGAACTTGTGCCGGCTATTACCTTCAATTTAAATTAAACTCTTTTATTATAAAAAGAAACAAAACCATAAAACCCGAAATGAAAGAAAACTTAATTATTGACAAAGAAGAAATTAGATGATAACAATTCATAGAATTAATATTGCATAACCTTTCATTAATCAGTAAAATTTAATTTTCATTCAAGTATTTTTTTTTACCAAATACTTGTTATTCAATGACCCAAACATATCATGTTTTTATAACGGTACTAGCTAACGTGGTAATGCTTCACTATTGCTATATTTGAGGATGTATTTAGATTTAATTATACTACGATAGTTTGATTCAAATTATTGTATTTAGTTAAATTAAACCTATAGGTATAGTTTATTATTATGATTTGGTAACATCAATTGAACCATTATATGCCATGACATTAGTTTTTAGCATTCTTAATGATAAAAAAGCAGACATTTATCTTTCCTAAGGGTCTATTAACGTAGAAATCGGATAAAATGCTGAAGAGTTATGAACGATTGTATATACACATTGGTCACCGGATTAAAAAAGTAAATCCTTCAAATAAATAAAGGTGAAAAATAAATGATTTTTAATTTCTTTGAAAAATGGAATTTAGTTTTAGACAACACTAAAACAAATATGATTTGCTTGTTCATAAAAAAATATTTTGACCTATTTTACCCCAAGCCACATTATGTTTTTATAATTTTTTGTGAATATAATATCGTTTAATAGAATCTATATTTTTTTTTCATACTCAATCAAAGAGATGAATCGATCATTAACTTTTTTTAATAGAAAAATAACCCTCATTGTGATTCAATATTATTACTATATTGAAAATATTCTACTGTCCTATGAAAGTGTGGTAAAAGATTTTTTCTATTTTTTTTTGAGGATATTTTATTATGAAAGGTATTTTCATGTATATACTACCGAAAATATAAACAGTTTTTAAATAAAAACTCTCCAGGTGCCTCGTAATTTTAAAAATAACTTCAATACTACTCTGCCGATCTACACCAAACTTGGCAGTTGTTTAGGACTCTAAAAACCTCACCAAAAGGCACAAAGCAGGTCTAATTAAACAAAATAGAACTGGGGTTATAAAATAAAACATGAGATTTTTTCCCCCTCATTTGAAACCCACATTTTGCCCTCAAAAAAACATCAAATATAACTTTTGTCAGTTTCGACTATAAGAGCAGACTTTCAGCTTTCCAACGGTTGTATTAACATTACAATCTGATAAAAGGGGGAGGAATTATTAACGATTATATGAAAAATAGTCGCCGGAGAAAAAAAAAATATGCTCGAATTGAATCGAGGTGGAAAATGAATGATTTGTAATTCTTTGCTCTGGGACAACCCTGAAAACAAATGTGATTTTCTTTTTTAAAAAAGAAAAAATTTGCTGACCTACTTTATTCCGAGCCTTACGCTTAATTCTGTTCATAACTTTTTTCTACTCAAAAGTATTTGTGTTAGGTTAAATACAAATATACTACTAAAATCAATTCACAACACTTTAAAGAACTAGTTTATACTCAATTGAAAGAATTTTAGAATACCAAATCTTAAACTAGAATCAATTACTGATTCCAAAGGTTGAGAACTTTTGTCTGTCATTTAAAAACAAAGAGCTTAAATTCCTATTTGTTGGCAGTTGTTAAACAATACTGAATAAGAACAAATGTGTGTATCACTAGTGCTTGCTTCAAGCTACCTTGATTTATGCCCCAAAACCAATCCAAGCGGGATCGTTCGCAAATTTAGGCAAGCCTTTACCACAGCTGATCCAAATTCTTTGGATACACATTTGCTCATGTGGAAACTGTGTAGATCCATCTTTAAATCTTTAGAAAGTTTGTTCGTATAGCTTCATGCAATAGGAAATTGTACATTTTTTTTAAGTTCGACTGAATAATTTTATTTTTTCTTTTATAATAATTTAAATTTTCATCATTTGTAATTATGTAAACTTCTTAACTATGTGAAAACCTTTATAAAAATATTCCTACACCTGATAGGTATAATTTTCTATAGGAATGAATATTGTCATAAAACAAATGTTAATTTTTTTTCTTATTGTTTCATGTTGAATATTGAGAAAATTTCATTGTTTAATTGTGGTGAACCTTGAAGTAAAATAAGAGTTAACAATGTAGAAACAGGAAACTTCAACTTCTATTGTTTATTGTTATCTATTTTGACAATGAAACGACCTTCATTTTGAATGAATTAATTCCCATAATGCCCCCCTTTAAAGTGGCTATTAGATTTTATATAGAGAAAGATTATGTTAAATTTATTCTCACGTAAAAATATAAATAAACAATTTTTATTACCCTAATGAATTTAGTTAAAGTAGATCCCGCCTAACTGGTACTCTTTGGATTAAATGGCGTTAAAAAAATAATAAATAATGAATTTTGCACTTTTAAATTATATTAAATTAGTTAGTCTAGCAAATCTTTTTTCTCGATAGACTATTATTTGTATAGATAATTGTCACAGAAAATAACTATTTTATCTATGTCCACTTGTTCTTAATTCCTATTAAATCGAGGATAAAGTAAATCTCGAAACTAGTTGTAAAACTCATTTATGATCTATCAAACCGTTTTCATTTTGCACTCAAATAAATGCACATCAGTGCTAGCTTTCTTCATTGGGATAGCTTCAGAATTTTAAAAGTGTTTTATCGAATCTTCTTTAGTGAGTAATCACCAGATCTCAACCATTTGAAAAAAAGTCTCAAAAATGAACAACACCATTGTTTTAAAACTTTATGCATAATTAAACAAGGAAGGTTATAGTGTAGGTTATCTTTCATACCAAGTTTTGTATTACATTAATATTGCAGTTTTTTATTTTATGCACTGGATTAACTTGCTCTGCTGTATATAAATATATGTAATATATCATATTTGTCTAATTTTCTTTTATTTATTTATAGTTATTTTTATTTTTTTTTTTTTACAGAGCCTCGTTGGAAGTAATGACCAGTCTTGGGGCTGGGACCTAGGTCGGAATAAACTCTATCATGACTCAAAAAATAATGCAGGAGTTATATACCCAACTATTCTCAAGCCTGATGAAACATTCATTGTGCCAGACAAATTTTTAGGTAATTTAACTTACTTTTTATAATTTTTTTTTTTAAGTGCCAAAATACTAAAAGTGGAATTTCACAGAAGTGTTTGAAGTTTATTTATTGCTATAGCTCAATGTACTATTAAATATCCTCTTGAAAAATTTCTTACACAATGCTACTTACCAACAAAGTGGCGAAGCTGCATATTTTAACCATTCGATCATTAATCAGAATTTTTTACTATGAAGAAGATGGCCGGGGTTGCGGTCAGGAAAGAACAAAATAGTTTTCAACTACTTAATGTCTGACATTTCACCCCACTTTGCAGGACAAAGCGTAGGTTAAACAGACATTGACAATAAATCAGAAGCGTGGAGGAGGAAAAAAAACCCTCCACTCCTCCATGTTTCCGATTTATTGTCAATGTCTGTTCAACTTATCGCTTTAAACAGTCCTAATGAAGCCCTGCAAAGTGGGTCGAAACCTCAAACATTAAATAGTTGAAAACTATTTTGTTCTTTTTTGACCGCAACCCTGATCATCTTCATAGTTTAAGTTATACGGTCAACTATTTATATATTGTAATAATTTTAAAATATTAAAAATAAAATAAAAAAGAATCTGAATAGTTTTTAAACTTTTTTCAAATATGAAAGAATAACTTGGGTTCAAATTTAAGAACTTTACTCTTAAATGGATAATATAATTTTATTATATAAAAAGAAAGACTCTTAATCTGTGTGCGTGTTGTTGTTCGCCCTTCAGAATACAGATACAATAATTTCTCTTAATTTAAATTAAAATCTATTTTACACATGTATCTATTGTTATGCATACAAGACTAACCAAGCTCACGGTCTTCCTTTTGAGATCCTTGATGTTCTTTGTTCTTCTTATTGTTCTGGCGTCCAAGCGTCCAAAATGGTTTCAATCTTCTTGCCAGACAGAAATTCATGAGGACCTTATCCTCTCTCTCTGGAGCCCCAGACAAAAGTGAGCACTTCTCAAAATGGAAACCTGCCTTGAGGTTACATGTAAACATCATTGTCCCCCAACAGTTAGGGATTTTTCCAAATGATTTATTTTCTGAATATTATTCATTTGCACTATTCCTTGATTTCTATTTTTCCTTTAATTTACTGTATTTTCAATTATGATGGGAAGAGTTAAAATAGTTTTTATGATATTTGAATCTGCTCAATGTGGCCTTGACAACATACCGCCATCTTGGTTTTTTGTATCACGAAGTTATTATAAACAATGAAACTTGGTTAGTTTGCTTTTTGGATAAACAAAACAAATGAATATTAAAATGATACATAAAATAAAACACATTAAAAACCATTTATACATCAAAATATACTATTTACTAAAAAAGAGCATATTACAATATATAGAATTTATTTTAGTTTTAAAAGTTGAAATAAAATTGTTATTTTTGTAAATATTGAAACCATAAATCTGACATTTGTTTCGTGCAAAAAAAAAAAAATTCAAACATTGATATTTTCTTTTTTCCAAGCGAGCAATATGGTAGTTCTTATCTCTCAACTTTCTTATTTTTCTCTGACACTTTGTCCATCATAAAGGGACACCTAAAATATTCATATTAATTACTTACAATTCACTCATACATAACATTATATTTCTACTAACATTTCTTACGATTGCTTTGTTCAAGTTATTAAAATGTATTTTTCCTATTTAAAGCTAATTGACCTAGTCAATTATCTTAAAACAAATTTATTAATCAATTAATATTCTTATTACATTAATATTATATATTTTTCAATGTTCTTTTTTAAGAATAACTGTTATACTATTGTTATAAAACCTACCTTCACCAGGTTAGGGGCTTTGTTCTAAACAAATTACAGTGCTAAATATATTTTATTTTTTAATAACTTGGAAAAATCAATTGTACGCTATGTTATATATACTTTTAGTGTTATGTGTTAGGGAATTTAAGTCAATAATATGATTATTTTCTATATATTAGAGAGCCAAAAGGCTGAAGAAAAATAAAGGAAGTTGAGAGATAAGGATCAAAGGATATTTGTGTTTTAATTTAATTTTAATGCAATTATTGGGACTAATGATGTTTCTTTTATCTTTTCAGTTGTATTGGACATGGATGAAGGCACGTTGTCATTCGTTGTCGACGGTCAATATTTAGGTGTAGCTTTTCGAGGATTGAAAGGAAGGAAGTTGTATCCAATAGTGAGTGCTGTTTGGGGCCACTGCGAGATCACAATGAAATACATCGGAGGCCTTGATCGTAAGTTCAATTTTCTATACTTTATTTTTTTAAATTCAATACATCTAACTGATCCAAATTAGTTTAAACATTAGTTTTGTTTCAAAAACACAATATACAGTAGAATTCCTATTAACAAGTCATCTTGGTACATAGATTGTATGTAACTGGTTTCTCTTTTGTCCTAACCAACGATTCCGTTTGTTAATATGAGGTGTGGAAAATTTTAATAAAGGTGTAGAATAAAAAAAAAAAAATTGAATTTAGACTTTTTTTGTTTAAGTTAGCAGTTCAGATAGCATATTATTAAAAAATGGTGACTGTTATATCTAGTAAGGTCAGAGAATTTTTTTGAACCTGTAAAAGTTTAGGAGTCAAAGGATAAAAAACACTGAAAGTCAGGAAATTTTATTTAAAAGACGAGTAATTCTAATGCTTATAGTGGAGAGACAAATGCATAAAATAGTGAATACATCACTTAAGCCGTGATGCTTAATTAGTCCGAAAAAAAATCTTTAGTACGATTTTCAGAAAAAAAATCTTTAGTACGATTTTCAAACTATTTAGGTTTAAAAAAACTGATTTTTTTGTTAAATAAGTTAAATTCGATACAAGCATATTTATGTGTGGTGGTATACAAAGGACAATCCCTATATAATTAGATATATGTTTACCCACTGAAGCCTCTGAAAAGGATAATGAAACCTTACGGTGGCCGGAAATTATAAAATATTTTTTTGGACTTACGAGGAGTCCGCTTAATTATACATAACATCATTATGTCATTACTTAAGGACCAATTTCAAGTTTTCCTTTTATTTTTTTGTTTTCCCGATCAACAAAAGTTATAGTTGTTTTTATATTTTTCCTGTTGATATGATTATTATTATCATTAATAATCAATTATTTGTGTTGCAGCTGAACCCCTGCCCTTGATGGACTTATGCAGGAGGGTGATAAGGCAACGAGTTGGCAAGCAGCAGCTGGAGGAGAGGATCTCAGACCTCAACCTGCCTCACGCGATGAACACATACCTCCTATACAAGGACAGGAGATAACATGTGGCGCAACCTGCACCATCATCGCATCAACTACCTCATCAACGCCCGCGCCGGCTCGCCTCACACCGTCGCCTCTCAAAGTGATTTGTCGGACGCACAGTGTCACTTCCAGGGACTTATTATATTTTACGAACAAGCGCTCTCGAAAGAGTCTATTATATATATATTATGTATAATTATTATAAGACCGCGCGATCTTGATTTCTCAAATAGTATTTTTGTGTATCTAATAAATA